>NC_091187.1:37330929-37395929 GCF_040958095.1 Procambarus clarkii | reverse complement strand
ACCGCTGCCCATTGGATGGGGGAGGGGGTTATGTGTAGGATAAACATATCAATTGTGACACTAGCCCTCCATATATGTCAGTTGCTTAAATTATAAACTGTACTTGTGGTCGGACTCGAGCCCATTGTTGATGTGACAATGTGCATTGACTTTTGTAACTAGCTTATCAAGATTATAACTTGCTTGGCTATATGAATTGTGGGGCTCAGTCCCTGAGCCCATTATGTGCCTCTGTAACACTCCACTATCGCTCATAGGATGGGTATGGGGTGCATAATAAATGAACTAAAATAAGCTCTGCCTTTTTGATAACATATACAATTATAAGCTTTATTTGTGAATCTCAATTAATTAAACAATATATCAAAGAGCATGTAGGGTTCGGTGAGATGAGCGAAGAGACATGGGAGATTTTACATAAGTACAGTACATGGTAGTTTAAGTAGCGAACGCATGTCAACGAATAACGAGTATATATAACAAAACCCATTGTCCTATGAAGTCGATTTAACTTCCAAACATATATTTTTTTAATAAATGTTAAATGTTTTCTGGCTAGTTATGTTAGATTTTATTAAAAATACGTATTCTACTTGTTAACATTATAATTTAAATTTGTGATAATTTGTGCAGAGAAGTGCGACAACTGGATATGCCAACAAACACTTTCCAAACAACGATATATCTTGGATAAGTCGCTCCACAACATTGACGCTTGGACCGTCGACTTCCTTTGATGCTACTTATTTACTTATTTCATAATGAAATTATATTAGTTTGGAGTAAATATATGTTTTCTCATGTTCTGCATTCAGCACCCACATTATAGTAAATATACCATATTACTTCATTACTTAAATAATGCTAGGAGGGTTTGAGTAGCTTTTGAGGTCTTTAGTGGACAGAATCTCCAATAGATGGGGCGAGAGTCGCCCCATCTCTCTCGCCCGAGCAAGAGTCGAAACTTAATTTAAAATTGATATATCTTTGTTCTCGAACATGATATATTTCATTTGGTGAAATCATAATAATGTTCATATCTCGGTCTTTCTGGAGGCATATAAGATTTTAGGCTTTATTAACGTATCTTTGTTAATTATACAATATATCGGCAAGTCCGTAGGCGTCTGCACTCCATGCCCGACAAGCTACTGAGCGCTACTATAAAAACATATGTATCTTCACTTGAGTTATAAATATGTCTATTGTAATGTACTTAAAATGAAGCTCTTATTTCTATCTTGCTTAAGACATATAAAACATTTGTGTTTATTAACGAATTTACGTGAAATAAACATTGATCTGAGAGAGAGTTGCTCTGTCGTTCAGTCTGTACGGGGTGGGAGCTCCGTAATTTTTAAAATACATGTATCTTCATTAGAACTTTAAATATGTCCATGGTAAGGTGTTTAAAGTGAAGCTTATATGTCTGCCTTTCTTGAAACATATAAAACATATATGTTTATTAACGAATTCACTTGAAATAAACATTGTTCTGAGAGAGAGTTGCTCGGTCGATCAATCTGTCCGGGGTTAAAGCTCGGCTATTATAAAAGTGCACGTATCTTCGCTTTAAATTTAAATATGCCCATGGTAAGGTATTTAGAATGAAGCTTATATTTATATCTTTCTTGTGACATATAAAACTCTTACGTTTATTAAGGAATCTGTGTGAAATAGGCATGGTTCTGAGATGAATGCTGCGGTTTTCGAGCTCGACGAGCAATGAAAACTGCCCCTTTTATAAAACTTCAAATATTTTCGGTTTTACTTAAAATATTTGTCTGGTAGAGGTTTAACATATAGTTCGCGTTTTTGTTTTTCTTCTGACTAATAAATAATTTTGGTTTAATAAGTCATCAAGATGTTTTCAACAATACAATACAACAAATACACACATTGGTACATTATTGCAAAGGCACTATACCATATATATATATATATATTTATATATATATATATATATATATATATATATATATATATATATATATATATATATATATATATATATATATATATATATATATATATATATATATATATATTGTTGCAAGTCGAGCAACAAATATTTTACATTGAACAACAAATGAGATTGGAAAAGCAGTATTGCCACCTCTGCTATACAGAAAAAATAGACCCCAGACACACCCTATGGGTAGTAATGGACCCCCATACCGACACTATGAGGGGTAGTGGACCCCATAATAACACTATGGGCGGTAGTGGGCACTATACAAACACTATGGGCGGTAGTTGACTTCATAGCGACCCTGTGGGCGGTAGTGGACCCCCTGCCGACCCTGTGGGCGCCAGTGGACCCCATACCGACCCTGTGGGCGGCAGTGGACCCCTACCGACCCTGTCGACGCCCTACCGACCCTGTGGGCGGTAGTGGACCCCATACCGACCCTGTGGGTGGCAGTGGACCCCATACCGACCCTGTGGGCGGTAGTGAACCCCCTACCGACCCTGTGGGCGGCAGTTGACCCCCTACCAACCATGTGGGCGGTAGTGGACCCTTTACCGACCCTGTGGGCGGCAGTGGACTCTATATACTAATCCTGTGGGCGATACTGGACCCTATACTCATCCTGTGGGCGGCAATGGACGCCATACACATCCAGTGGGTGTTATTGGACCCCATACTCATCCTGTGGGTGGTATTGGACCCCATACCTATCCTGTGGGTGGTTGTGAGCCCCATACTCATCCTGTCGGTGGTAGTGGACGCCATTCCATTCCTGTGGGTGGAAGTGATCCCCAAATTTGCAGTAGTTTACCCCATAAACATTCCAACAACATCGTTTTCTGTTAGCGTTCCTACAAAACATTCTTTAAAGATTTTTAAAGCTCAAACTATGGTATATAATATTGATTGGTGAAGCACTGTTATTCTATGTAATAATTTATAGTGCTTATTATAATTTACTAAAAACAACTAATATTTCTCAAAACAAAACTACGAGCCTTCAATAGGAAGTAGCTGATCTGTAATATTCTAAGAGCATGGACAATAGTAGGTAAATTTCACAACCCATGTGGGACCTGAAAACTACAATTTTCCTTATAATTGAACCAATCACGACTATTCTGCTATCTACGTTGATGGACGGGTACTGTGACACGTAAATTGGTACGTGAGGAAGAGTTTGGGCCTTGGTAAAAAAGGTAACTGGAAATATATCACATATGTACTAAATCATATTCAACATATTGACTTTAAGCATTAAGTCATATATGTGCTGTCTTGTGTGAGAACGGGTTGCTATATACATACACATACATATCTAATCACCCACACAAATACACACATCAATAATCTTTGTGTCACAAGTGACACAAAGAGGTGTCACAAGTGATCAACAAGAGGCTCACAACAGTCACTATACAAGGCACTTTACATCTATAGTGAGTCACACAGTTACTATTCTTGCTGCACACCCACCCAACTGGGCGGCAGCTTTACAGTCATGTGCATGCATTACCTACAGTAAGCAAATTTTGCATACTTCGCTAAAATTTCGGGCAGCACATCATTATGAATGAAGTACTTACACATTTCTTGGACACTATTAATGGTGTTATCTCTAAATTCCGCAATTTTTTCACATTCCATTATATAATGATGCAAAGTATGCGAATAGTTCTGTTGACAGAATTTACATTTAGTCAAATCTACATCAGCAGATGTTACAAACTCCCAGAGGTACTTGTAGCCGAGCCTAAGCCTAGCAGTGGTAACATCTAGAAGTCTGCTAACATATTATTGGATGACCCATAGACGTGCGGTTCTTCCTGCATAATAGAATGATGATAGATGGAGTAACTGGTGTGAATTTCACTTTGCCTCAAGTCTCCGAAATTTAGTTGATGTTCCTGGGATATTGCTGCCCTCAGGCTGCTCAAAGGCAGTCCAAGTTGGTAATCAATTCCCTCTTTACGAGCAAAAGTCTTGGCAAGCTCATCAGTTCTATCATGCATTTGGAGACCAATAATCAACACGTCATAATATACTTTGGCTGATATGTTCATCAACATGGAAGTGCTTAAGTTTTTTCCTTTCATAATTTTCCTTCGTGGTTATACATTGTCTTCAACTCTACATTGTCATACTATTCATTACGTGTTAATTTTTTCATGAAGCCTGTGAGGTGCGGATAAAAGATAAACTTATAGCCAGTTTTTTTTATATAGTCTCTGTAATTCTTCATATAGAATATCGTAGCATTATATAGAATAGGGTAGCAGCACAATGCTGCGTATACCTAAGCTTATCAATGAAAAAAAGGGATTTATATACACACACAAATATATATATATATATATATATATATATATATATATATATATATATATATATATATATATATATATATATATATATATATATATATATATTTAAGGCACAACTCTCCTAAACACGAGAGTTAAGTATACAACTTTAGAACACTTTCCCACCAGGAGACTCGAACCCTAGCCAGCACAGAAGCCTTCCAGCAACTGGCATAACAGGTACGCCTTAACCCGCTCCACCACCCGCTCAGACCCTTAAAAGAGATGGTAATTTCGGAGTATTTAAATACACCAAAGATCACCACCTCCCAAGAGCACTAGAGCAAGTGAGGGGTCATTTAGACGTTAATTTCATCAAGTCCCTGTTAATATGGGAAGACACAGTGTCTATGCTTAAGGCACAACTCTCCTAAACACGAGAGTTAAGTATACAACTTTAGAACACTTTCCCACCAGGAGACTCGAACCCTAGCCAGCACAGAAGCCTTCCAGCAACTGGCATAACAGGTACGCCTTAACCCGCTCCACCACCCGCTCAGACCCTTAAAAGAGATGGTAATTTCGGAGTATTTAAATACACCAAAGATCACCACCTCCCAAGAGCACTAGAGCAAGTGAGGGGTCATTTAGACGTTAATTTCATCAAGTCCCTGTTAATATGGGAAGACACAGTGTCTATGCTTAAGGCACAACTCTCCTAAACACGAGAGTTAAGTATACAACTTTAGAACACTTTCCCACCAGGAGACTCGAACCCTAGCCAGCACAGAAGCCTTCCAGCAACTGGCATAACAGGTACGCCTTAACCCGCTCCACCACCCGCTCAGACCCTTAAAAGAGATGGTAATTTCGGAGTATTTAAATACACCAAAGATCACCACCTCCCAAGAGCACTAGAGCAAGTGAGGGGTCATTTAGACGTTAATTTCATCAAGTCCCTGTTAATATGGGAAGACACAGTGTCTATGCTTAAGGCACAACTCTCCTAAACACGAGAGTTAAGTATACAACTTTAGAACACTTTCCCACCAGGAGACTCGAACCCTAGCCAGCACAGAAGCCTTCCAGCAACTGGCATAACAGGTACGCCTTAACCCGCTCCACCACCCGCTCAGACCCTTAAAAGAGATGGTAATTTCGGAGTATTTAAATACACCAAAGATCACCACCTCCCAAGAGCACTAGAGCAAGTGAGGGGTCATTTAGACGTTAATTTCATCAAGTCCCTGTTAATATGGGAAGACACAGTGTCTATGCTTAAGGCACAACTCTCCTAAACACGAGAGTTAAGTATACAACTTTAGAACACTTTCCCACCAGGAGACTCGAACCCTAGCCAGCACAGAAGCCTTCCAGCAACTGGCATAACAGGTACGCCTTAACCCGCTCCACCACCCGCTCAGACCCTTAAAAGAGATGGTAATTTCGGAGTATTTAAATACACCAAAGATCACCACCTCCCAAGAGCACTAGAGCAAGTGAGGGGTCATTTAGACGTTAATTTCATCAAGTCCCTGTTAATATGGGAAGACACAGTGTCTATGCTTAAGGCACAACTCTCCTAAACACGAGAGTTAAGTATACAACTTTAGAACACTTTCCCACCAGGAGACTCGAACCCTAGCCAGCACAGAAGCCTTCCAGCAACTGGCATAACAGGTACGCCTTAACCCGCTCCACCACCCGCTCAGACCCTTAAAAGAGATGGTAATTTCGGAGTATTTAAATACACCAAAGATCACCACCTCCCAAGAGCACTAGAGCAAGTGAGGGGTCATTTAGACGTTAATTTCATCAAGTCCCTGTTAATATGGGAAGACACAGTGTCTATGCTTAAGGCACAACTCTCCTAAACACGAGAGTTAAGTATACAACTTTAGAACACTTTCCCACCAGGAGACTCGAACCCTAGCCAGCACAGAAGCCTTCCAGCAACTGGCATAACAGGTACGCCTTAACCCGCTCCACCACCCGCTCAGACCCTTAAAAGAGATGGTAATTTCGGAGTATTTAAATACACCAAAGATCACCACCTCCCAAGAGCACTAGAGCAAGTGAGGGGTCATTTAGACGTTAATTTCATCAAGTCCCTGTTAATATGGGAAGACACAGTGTCTATGCTTAAGGCACAACTCTCCTAAACACGAGAGTTAAGTATACAACTTTAGAACACTTTCCCACCAGGAAATTACCATCTCTTTTAAGGGTCTGAGCGGGTGGTGGAGCGGGTTAAGGCGTACCTGTTATGCCAGTTGCTGGAAGGCTTCTGTGCTGGCTAGGGTTCGAGTCTCCTGGTGGGAAAGTGTTCTAAAGTTGTATACTTAACTCTCGTGTTTAGGAGAGTTGTGCCTTAAGCATAGACACTGTGTCTTCCCATATTAACAGGGACTTGATGAAATTAACGTCTAAATGACCCCTCACTTGCTCTAGTGCTCTTGGGAGGTGGTGATCTTTGGTGTATTTAAATACTCCGAAATTACCATCTCTTTTAAGGGTCTGAGCGGGTGGTGGAGCGGGTTAAGGCGTACCTGTTATGCCAGTTGCTGGAAGGCTTCTGTGCTGGCTAGGGTTCGAGTCTCCTGGTGGGAAAGTGTTCTAAAGTTGTATACTTAACTCTCGTGTTTAGGAGAGTTGTGCCTTAAGCATAGACACTGTGTCTTCCCATATTAACAGGGACTTGATGAAATTAACGTCTAAATGACCCCTCACTTGCTCTAGTGCTCTTGGGAGGTGGTGATCTTTGGTGCATTTAAATACTCCGAAATTACCATCTCTTTTAAGGGTCTGAGCAGGTGGTGGAGCGGGTTAAGGCGTACCTGTTATGCCAGTTGCTGGAAGGCTTCTGTGCTGGCTAGGGTTCGAGTCTCCTGGTGGGAAAGTGTTCTAAAGTTGTATACTTAACTCTCGTGTTTAGGAGAGTTGTGCCTTAAGCATAGACACTGTGTCTTCCCATATTAACAGGGACTTGATGAAATTAACGTCTAAATGACCCCTCACTTGCTCTAGTGCTCTTGGGAGGTGGTGATCTTTGGTGTATTTAAATACTCCGAAATTACCATCTCTTTTAAGGGTCTGAGTGGGTGGTGGAGCGGGTTAAGGCGTACCTGTTATGCCAGTTGCTGGAAGGCTTCTGTGCTGGCTAGGGTTCGAGTCTCCTGGTGGGAAAGTGTTCTAAAGTTGTATATATATATATATATATATATATATATATATATATATATATATATATATATATATATATATATATATATATATATATATATATATATATATATATATATATATATATATGTCGTACCTAGTATCCAGAACGCACTTCTCAGCCTACTATGCAAGACCCGATTTGCCTAATAAGCCAAGTTTTCATGAATTAATTGTTTTTCGACTACCTAACTTTTTCTGCTACCTAACCTAACCTATAAAGATAGGTTAGGTAGGGTTGGTTAGGTTTGGTCATATATCTACGTTAATTTTAACTCCAATAAAAAAAATGATCTCATATATAAGCCTATTGATTCGTCATGATTCGTCTATTGACTCGTCATTCGATCATGATTCGTCATGATCTGTCGTCTGACGCGGTTGAGTGCACGCTACGCTCCTCACTCTAAGCTGTATATCAGCCCTTAAACTATCGTCAGATGATGTAGACCGCCACCCACAGGCAGCTAAGTACATGGGGTCCTAGCATGTTATAGCAAATCCAAAGTAACCGACCAAAATCAACTCATTCCATCTCAAATAAGTTTCAAAACAATCCTCTACGGCTGTGAGTACCAGTGCATGCTGCCGCCACCGCGCTGCCTGACGCAAGTTTCTTCACAATATATACCTCCAGTCCATTCTAACCAATCATGTCTCTTAAAAATGTGACTGTGCAGGGAAATAAGGACAACAAACCCCTTAACAAGGCATCCATCCCGGCCAACTCTAACAATATTCGTGTTTCTCCGTCTGGAAGCTCTGGGGTCCGGGGCGGCGGTGCTGCCCTCCCCTCCACCCCATTGAGCAAGGGAGCAGAGTCCTCTCAACCCTCTCCTATGAACATGCTGGCATCCCAGTTTAAGCAACTCAAGCGAGCTTCCGGTCCCTCACCGGAATTCACTAACTGGACCGAGAATCAGTGGTTCAAAAAGTTGTGCCTAGTCCTCGAGTCTCAAAATACTATCATCTTGAGTCTTCTAAATGAGAATCTAGCGAACCGCTCTAATCTCCAACAACAACAACAACAAATAACCCTCCTCCGCGATGATATTAGAAACTGCAAGGCTAGCCAAGACCAACTACAGCATGATTTGAATGATCTCCGGGAGGAAAACAACCTTCTGAAAACTAATGAAGCCAAAAAAAAAACAGGAGGAAGCTCTCAGCAAAATGACTGCATGTATCAGTACATTTTCAGCCCAACGTTCCGTCTCCCAGGATGAACAAGACCAGCAAAAGCTGCTATAGACTCTGTTATTGTGTCGTCCCAAGATATACCTGTGGAACATGAAGGTGAAAATTGTGTCGAAATAGCTCAGGATCTCTTTAAAAACAAATTGCAGCTCATTCTAAACAAAACTGACGTTATTGCTGCCTACAGAGTAGGCAAAAAGAATCCATCAGGTCAAAACCAGCGGAAAATTCGCCTGAAGCTGTCTTCCCAGTTCACGAAATCCCATCTAGTCCGGACAGCTGCATCCCAACGGAAGGGGTTATACATCAACGAGTGCTTGACTAGGAACAGACAGCAACTCCTCTACCGCCTGCGTCAAATCCGTCAACAAAACCCAGATGCGATTCATCAGTGCTTCGTTAGAGATGGACTGATAAAGGTGAGAAAAACCGCAGAGGGCAAAATGTTTACAATTACTAAAGAAGAGAACCTCAACACTTTCCTCTCCCAATGTGGTTTGTCTAACCTTATTATCACTCCCAGTGAATTAACTTAATTAACCCCCTGTCAACTAGTGGGGCTAGGTATCCTAAGTCTCATTGTTTCATTTTCTGACTTAATTTTTAACTTACTCTTAACTAGTCATTTACTGAAATTATTTAATTGAGTGCATTAATAGTTCTTCAGGTCTTATTAATTATACAGTCATAACTGAACTATTTATAGTTAATAATCATTAGCTTAAATTTGCCTATGTTTATTATTCAACTTTTCTTTGATTTCATTTATTACCTATAGGTTGCCTAGCCTCGCCATGCTCCCTTACTCCATTGTACCCCTGGCTTTGCCTGCATCTCAAATTGCAAATTGTTACTTACAGTGTACCTGAGAGTACTCGTAAGCAATCTACCTCATTTTTCATTTTTGCTCAATTTGTTTTTGTATTGCTTAGTCTTGTTTATATTTTTGTTTTGTATTTCTATATCTTGTGTTTTGTATAGTCCATGTTTATATGTTTTTTCTTTAATCTCATTTATTACCTAGGTTGCGTAGCCAAACCATACTCCCTTACTCCATTTACCCCTGTAAGCTCCCTTTTTTTTTTTTTTTTATTCATTTTGTGTTTGTTTTGTACAGTATTGTGTACATATTTTTCCCTATTTTATAGCTTATTTCTACCTTGTAATTTGCCTTTCTTTCCTTGTTTTTCCTGCAATCAGCTTTTTTATGCAGACAAGTATAGACCCAGAACTTAACCTCTTATCCACTATCTATGACAATAATCACTTTAATGATCTAAATTGCAGATATATTGCAGCACATGATGTAAACAATGTATTAACTCATAATCACAATATCTCTGTAATCAACTTGAACGTTAGATCCCTAGGTAAACACTTCGATGATGTTAGTGCCTTGATTGAAACTATTGACAACAAATTCTCTTTTATTATACTTACTGAAACATGGTTGAAAGAGGATACTACTCAACTCTTTAACATGCCTAACTACTCAGCAATTCACAATTGTCGTCAACTTCAGAGAGGTGGTGGCACTGCTCTTTACTACCACCAAGAACTAACATGCTTAAAAGAAATTAGAACTAGAGACTGCTATGGGGAGTATATCTTCGCCAGCTTCAGAGTCAAGGGTGCCGAGTCTGTCCTGTCTGTGGGTGCAGTTTCTAGAATTCCTAACACTGATGTGTCCGAATTCAACTCAAACCTTAGAAATCTAATACTTGATAACAGACTGAACAAAAACCACCTAATTATCGCAGGGGACTTAAATATTGACCTCTGCGAGCCAGAACACCCTACTGCTGTTAGCTTCCTCAACTGTATGAATTCCTGCTTCCTCATACCCTTAATCACTAGACCTACTAGAATCACTGATAGCACTGCCACGACTCTAGATCACATCTGGACAAACATAACCTCTCCGCTTACTTCAGGTATAATCACCGATAGCACTACAGACCATTACCCCACATTTCTCTTAACTAACATTAGCAAACCACCTCTTGAGTCAAGAGAGATACGTTTTAGACTGCACAATGAAACTGCTATAGACAATTTTATAACTGCTGCTGATAATGTCAACTGGGAGTCCGAGTTAGGTAACATAGAGGACATCAACCTAGCAGTGCAATCTTTTCTTCAAAAAACTCTTAGCCTTTATAATACCCACTGTCCTATGCTTACAAAACAAGTCACAACCAAAAGGCTTAACAATCCCTGGCTTACAAAGGGAATACTTAAATCTATTAATAAAAAACATGACCTTGAGAAGAAGTATAGGTTAGGAATTGTCTCCAAAGAATTCTCAAAGAATTACTCATTATTGCTATCTAAGATAATTAGACGAGCCAAAACTAAATACTACGAAGATAAAT
The DNA here is from genome assembly GCF_040958095.1 of Procambarus clarkii. Taxonomy (NCBI): domain Eukaryota; kingdom Metazoa; phylum Arthropoda; class Malacostraca; order Decapoda; family Cambaridae; genus Procambarus; species Procambarus clarkii. The sequence continues at coordinate 37,384,860 of NC_091187.1, read as the reverse complement.
TTACCCAAATAAAGGGCAACATTAAACAAACTTGGAGCACAATTTCACAAATATTGGGATCAAAGAAGTCTTTAAATAACAAACCGACTCTCCTGTCTAATAACGATGGTCAGCTTTCAGCCTCTGATTCTGCTATTGAGTTCAATAGGTTCTTCTCTTCCATTGGTTCATCCCTTGCAAATGATATTCCATCTTCCAGTACTGACATTAAGGACTATCTTACAGGTAACTATCCACAGTCTCTGTACCTAAAGCCTATTAATTCCACTGACGCCAATGAGATAATCCTTTCCTTTAAAACCAAGTCTGGTGCCCTTGAGGAGATACCAACTTTAATTTACAAAAAAGCCTCCAGATCTTTAGCCCCTGCTATTGCTTTGCTCTTCAACAAGTCACTTGAACTCCAAACCTTTCCAGATATTCTAAAAAAAAGCGAGAGTAACGCCTGTCCACAAATGTGGTGATCTCACAGATGTTAACAACTACAGACCTATATCAATCCTGCCAAACTTGTCAAAAAAATTTCAAAAACTAATCTATAAGCAGCTTTACTCATATCTAGCCAAACTCAATATACTTAGCCCTTGCCAATATGGCTTCAGACCCAAAAAAAGCCCTAACGATGCACTTATTAGTATGCTTAACTCGATTCATACAGCTCTTGATAAAAATGAGTTCCCTGTTGGGTTATTTGTGGACCTGCGTAAACCTTTTGATACTGTCAACCACCAAAACCTTCTTCTTAAATTACATCATTATGGAGTCAGAGGACACTCCCTACAATACCTCAAATCCTACCTTACTGACAGGCTCCAATATGTTTCTGTGAATAATACAATTTCTCCCACCCTACCCATCAACATTGGTGTTCCTCAGGGCAGCATACTTGGCCCTCTCCTCTTTCTCATCTACATTAATGACCTTCCAAATGCCTCCCAACACCTCAAACTAATTCTATTTGCTGACGACACAACCTTCATTTACTCCAGTCCTGACCCCCTTGCTCTAAATGCCACAGTAAATACTGAGCTAAATAAAGTCCATCTTTGGCTAACTGCCAACAAACTCACCCTTAACATTGACAAAACTTTTTATATTCTGTTTGGCAATAAATCCTCTAATCAAATAAATCTCAAAATAAACAATACCCAAATTTGTAACAAATTAGATAGCAAATTCCTTGGCATTCTCATTGACCACAAGCTGAATTTCCAGGGACACATTCTAAATATATCAAAAAAAGTTTCAAAAACTGTTGGCATTCTTTCTAAGATCAGATATTATGTACCACGCCCTGCCCTGGTGACTCTCTATTACTCCCTTATCTATCCATATCTCAACTATGGTATTTGTGCTTGGGGCTCTACTACCCAAAATCACTTACGTCCTCTAATTACTCAACACAAAGCTGCTATTAGGACAATATCCAACTCTGGCCCCAGACATCACTCGGTACCCCTACTCAAATCTCTGAATATGTTAGACATTAAGTCACTGCACATTCTCTCATGTGTATTATATATATATAAAACGCTTAACTATAATGCCAATCCTGATCTCAAAAGCTTCATAGAAGGTTGTAACAGAACCCATGAGCACCACACCAGAAATAAATACAGTTTTGATATTCCTAGAGTACGACTTAATCAAACTAGAAATGCTCTACAAATCAAGGGGCCCAGAATGTGGAATGACCTTCCCAACCATGTTAAAGACTGTACCTCTCTCAACCAGTTTAGGTTAAAAACGAAGCTATACCTAATAAATTCCCTGTAACCTACCTTACCCTTCTATTGTCAACCAATGTCTGTTTTTCTTTAAAGAGCGCTGTTTGTCGATATAATTGTATTTGTGCTGCTTTTTCATCTATGTTTTCATCTATGTTTTCATTTCTTGTTTTCATTCTACTCATTATGCTCAATTAGTATTAAGCTTGTCATTTAAGTTTATCATGGCCGAAACGCTTTGCGTAATAGTGGCTTTAGGCATTGTATGTACTAGCTCTACCTATAAGTCAACCAATCTTTGTAAAAATTTATTGTATGTATGTACCTTACCTAAATAAACATTTTATTTTATTTTTTATTTTTATTTTATAATGAAATGGGTAGCTTTATCATTTCATAAGAAAAAAAATAGAGAAAATATATTAATTCAGGAAAACTTGGCTTATTAGGCAAATCGGGCCTTGCATAGTAGGCTGAGAAGTGCGTTCTGGCTACTAGGTACGACATATATATATATATATATATATATATATATATATATATATATATATATATATATATATATATATATATATATATATATATATATATATGTCGTACCTAGTAGCCAGAACGCACTTGTCAGCCTACTATGCAAGGCCCAATTTGCCTAATAAGCCAAGTTTTCATGAATTAATTGTTTTTCGACTACCTAACCTACCTAACCTAACCTAACCTAACTTTTTCGGCTATCTAACCTAACCTAACCTATAAAGATAGGTTAGGTTGGGTTAGGTAGGGTTGGTTAGGTTCGGTCATATATCTACGTTAATTTTAACTCCAATAAAATCATATTGACCTCATACACTATTAAATGGGTAGCTTTATCATTTCATAAGAAAAAAAATTAGAGAAAATATATTAATTCGGGAAAACTTGGCTTATTAGGCAAATCGGGCCTTGCATAGTAGGCTGAAAAGTGCGTTCTGGCTACTAGGTACGACATATATATATATATATATATATATATATATATGTCGTACCTAGTAGCCAGAACTCACTTTTTGGCCTACTATTCAAGGCCCGATTTGCCTAATAAGCCAAGTTTTCCTGAATTAATATATTTTTTCTAATTTTTTTCTTATGAAATGATAAAGCTACCCATTTCATTATGTATGAGGTCAATTTTTTTTTATTGGAGTTAAAATTAACGTAGATATATGACCGAACCTAACCAACCCTACCTAACCTAACCTAACCTATCTTTATAGGTTAGGTTTGGTTAGGTAGCCGAAAAAGTTAGGTTAGGTTAGGTTAGGTAGGTTAGGTAGTCGAAAAACAATTAATTCATGAAAACTTGGCTTATTAGGCAAATCGGGCCTTGAATAGTAGACCAAAAAGTGAGTTCTGGCTACTAGGTACGACATATATATATATATATATATATATATATATATATATATATATATATATATATATATATATATATATATATATATATATATATATATATATGTGAGGATCCACAAGGTCTTGTCTGAGTACTCTTTATTTTCTTCTCCGAGGCTATGGGTTCCTACACTTACACCAGAGGTGGTACCCCTTCTATATATATATATATATATATATATATATATATATATATATATATATATATATATATATATATATATATACAAAGCCAGTGTACAATTCAATTTCTTTCTTTATTATGCACCCCATACCCGTTCCGTGGGCGGTGGTGTAAAGGATTACAGAGGCACATAATTGGTTCAGGAACTGAACTTCCTAGTTCGTTTAGCTAAGCAAATAACAATTTTGACGCTAGTTGCGAAATTATTAATGTTGTATACACATGTACACACTCTCATACATACATGGAAATTCCGGGCTGTGACGGGTTCAGAGACTACATAACAGGAACTATAATAACAATGGGTGGACCTAAGATAATAGTGGCAGTCATTTACAACCCTCCCCTAAATGACAGAAGACCTAGACAGGAGTTTGATAGGAACAACATGGCAACCATTAATATAATAGAGAGAGCAGCTTCAGTTGCCTTCAGGAATGGCTCAAGACTCTTAATCATGGGCGATTTCAACCATGGAAAGATAGACTGGGAGAATGGGGACCCACATGGTGGTGCAGATACGTGGAGAGCTAAACTCTTGGAAGTGGAAACAAGGAATTTTCTGAGCCAGCATGTCAAGGAACCCACAAGAGTGAGAGGCAATGATGAACCAGATAGACTCGACTTGATATTCACCCTGAATGAGTCAGAAATAAGGGAAGTCAAAGTTGAAGCCCCCATAGGAATGAGTGACCACAGTGTACTGACCTTTGAGTACTTGTTGGAGGTAGGAATAACCTATCCAAGGCTGATTTCAGAGGGAAAAAGACTGAATTACCGAAGAGGAAAATATGACGAGATGAGGAATTTCCTCAGGGGAATACCATGGGAAACAGAACTTAGAGACAAGAATGTGCAGGTCATGATGGATTTTGTCACCCAGAAGTGCCAGGAAGCTGCAGACAGGTTTATCCCTGTCCAAAAATCAAATCAAATCAAATCAAATCAAATGTTTATTTAGGTAAGGAACATACATACAAGAGATTTTACAAAGAGTGATGGATTTATAGATAGGGCTAGTACATACAATGCCTAAAGTTACTATTACGCAAAGCGTTTCGGGCATGAAAAACTTAAATGACTAAAGCTTAATACTAATTGAGCATAAAGAATAAAATGAAAACATAGCTGAAAAAGCAGCACAAATACAATTCGGTCGACAAACAGCGTCATTTAAAAAAAAAACAGACATTGGTTGACAATAGAGGGGTAAGGTAGGATACAGGGAATTTATTAGGTAGTGCTTCGTTTTTATCTTAAACTGGTTGAGAGAGGTACTGTCTTTAACATGGTTGGGAAGATCATTCCACATTCTGGGTCCCTTGATTTGAAGAGCATTTCTAGTTTGATTAAGTCGTACTCTAGGAATATCAAAACTGTATTTATTTCTGGTGTGGTGCTCATGGGTTCTGTTACAACCTTCAATGAATCTTTTGAGGTCAGGATTGGAATTACAGTTCAGCATTTTATATACGTATAATCTTATTTCTTCGTATCTTACTTAAACTACGTGGAATCTGCAAAAGATCCCCTGCTATTAAACATTGTTTTGTGCGCGATGGTAAAATAATAGCTAGGAAGACTGACTCTGGAAAGACTTATGTCATAACCACTGAAGCACACCTCACTTCTTTCCTGGATGACTGTGAGATAACAGCTGAATAACCAGAACATAATTTGTAGTCTCACATACAACCAAAGTGTACTTAAGCTCTGCCTTTCCTTTCCAAAGGTTTTTTAATTTTATTTTTTGTTTGTCATCTTTGTTGTTGAAATTGCCTGTTTTATACTCTTAATTATTTGGTCTTAGTTAATCCCCTTGTCACTAAACCTAGGGCTTTTTATTACCCTGTTACTTAAAGTAACTTGGTATTTGTTTCTTATAATCATTTATTGGAATTAATTAACAGTATAATTGTTTATATAAGCATCTACCTCAGTATCTTAGTAAAATCTTCCACATGAATATACACTCACCCTGTTTATTTTTACACTTAGATTTATATTAGAGTAAATTTCCAAATTTACTTAGATTTACATGTCATCTTTTTTTTCTCGGAATTATCTATTTGAGCTTACTTTGTTTTCTTAGGTTCATACTAATTATAGGATTTTAATTAACCATTACTAAGCTAATTATCTTCAAGATCATTTTACTTTATGATCATTATTTTTCTTATTATTTTTTATTTTACATTTATAATGTCAATCTCTACTGATTTTTTGTTTTTTATTTTATCTAACTTCTGTGTGCTTTCTGGCTATCTATTGGATCTTTATTTTACTTCTAATTTGTTACTATTTTATTGTATTTGCTTTTATTCTTGTGTTTTGCTATATCGTGTATCTTGTATCGTGATCCCTCTGCATCTCTATGCACACTGATATTGATCCTGATCAAAATCTTCTGTCTCATATCTACACCAACCAGCACATTGATCATCATTATTGCAAGTATTTCACAGCACACCAGGCTAAAAACAAACTCCAAAATAGCACCTGTCTATCAGTTTACAACCAAAATGTTAGATCACTTGGTAAACATTTTGACGATTTAAATGCATTACTCACAGCACTAGGAACTAACTTATCATTCATTATTCTAACAGAAACTTGGCTAAATAAAGACTATACCCAACACTACAACTTAGCTGGTTATAAAGCCATTCATAACTGTAGGCCTAATAAAAAAGGTGGCGGCAAAGCTATATATTACCGTGGTACATAAATAAATAAATAAATAAATAAATATGTTTATTCAGGTAAGGTACATACATACAAGTGATGTTACATTAATGGATTGATATATAGATAGAGCTAGTACATACAATGCCTAAAGCCACTATTACGCAATGCGTTTCGGGCAAGAAAAACATTAATATCTAGAACTTAATACTAATTGAGCATAAAGAATAAAAAGTGTTGAGAACAAATACAAATAAAGATAAAAAAAGAGGAACATGACTGAAAAAGCAGCACAAATACAATAGGTTGACAAACAGTGTTGATTAAAAAAAAATAACAGACATGGGTTGACAATAGAGGGCTGAGGAAGGTTACAGGGAATTTATTAGGTAGTGTTTAGTTTTTATCTTAAACTGGTTGAGAGGTACAATCTTTAACATGGTTGGGAAGGTCATTCCACATTCTGGGTCCCTTGATTTGTAGAGCATTTCTAGTTTGATTAAGTCGTACTCTTGGAATATCAAAACTGTATTTATTTCTGGTGTGGTGCTCATGGGTTCTATTACAACCTTCAATGAAGCTTTTGAGGTCAGGATTGGCATTACAGTTCAGCGTTTTATATATGTATAATACACAAGAAAGAATGTGCAGTGACTTAATATCTAACATATTCAGAGATTTGAGTAGGGGTACCGAGTGATGTCTGGGGCCAGAGTTGGATATTGTCCTAATAGCAGCTTTGTGTTGAGTAATTAGAGGACGTAAATGATTTTGGGTAGTAGAGCCCCAAGCACAAATACCATAGTTGAGGTATGGATAGATGAGGGAGTAATAGAGAGTAACCAGGGCAGGACGGGGTACAAAATATCTGATCTTAGAAAGAATGCCAACAGTTTTTGAAACTTTTTTTGATATATTTAGAATGTGTCCCTGGAAATTCAGCTTGTGATTAATGAGAACGCCAAGGAATTTTCCATCTAATTTGTTACAAATTTGGGTATTGTTTATTTTGAGATTTATTTGATTAGAGGATTTATTGCCAAACAGAATATAGAAAGTTTTGTCAGTGTTAAGGGTGAGTTTGTTGGCAGTTAGCCAAAGATGGGCATTATTTAGCTCAGTATTTACTGAGGAATTTAGAGCAAGGGGGTCAGGACTGGAGTAAATGAAGGTTGTGTCGTCAGCAAATAGAATAGGTTTGAGGTGTTGGGAGGCATTTGGAAGGTCATTAATGAAGATGAGAAAGAGGAGAGGGCCAAGTATGCTGCCCTGAGGAACACCAATGTTGATGGGTAGGGTGGGAGAAATTGAATTGTTCACAGAAACATACTGGAGGCTGTCAGTAAGGTAAGATTTGAGGTATTGTAGGGAGTGTCCTCTGACTCCATAATGATGTAATTTAAGAAGAAGGTTTTGGTGGTCGACAGTGTCAAAAGCCTTACGCAGGTCCACAAATAACCCAACAGGGAACTCATTTTTATCAAGAGCTGCCTGAATTAAGTTAATCATACTAATAAGTGCATCGTTAGTGCTTTTTTTGGGTCTGAAGCCATATTGGCAAGGGCTAAGTATATTGTGTTTAGCTAGATTTATTTATTTATTTATTTATTTATGCATATACAAGAATGTACAAAAGAATGTGAGGATACAAATATGGTAATTACAGTCTTGTAAAGCCACTAGCACGCGCAGCGTTTCGGGCAGGTCCTTAATCTAAGAAAATTTTAAGGAGGTAAATACTTGCAAAATTTATAGACAAAAAAATGATAACAGATTACATGGAATGAAAAAAAAAGAAGATGAGAGAAAATTATAGGTACAGTATATTAAAGCACATAGGTAGCTATGATTGATTGCAATGACAGCTTAAAATGGTAGTTGACACCAAATTGGTAGGCACAATACAGCAGAAACAATATAAGATTGATTGCAATGACAGCTTGAATGGTAGTTGACAAAAATTGGTAGTCACAATACAGCATATGGCTAGCACATAAAAGAAGACAGCAATGAACACAATGATAAGGTTGTTTGATATTACATAAAAATTAGGAGATTGGGTAACACTAGGTACAGAGCAAATTTAAAGCTCAGTGTAGGAAACCAAATAGATGAAGTTAGGTACTTTTTGGTTTTGCTTTTAAATAAGGCAAAAGTTTTACAGTTTTTCAATTCACTAGGGAGTGAGTTCCATAGACTAGGTCCCTTAATTTGCATAGAGTGTTTACACAGATTAAGTTTGACCCTGGGGATATCAAAGAGATATTTATTTCTGGTGTGGTGATAATGGGTCCTATTACATCTGTCCAGGGAGAGTTTCAGAGCATGGTTTGCATTTAAGAACAGGGTTTTGTAAATGTAGTTGACACAAGAGAATGTGTGGAGGGAGTTAATATTTAGCAAGTTTAGGGATTTAAACAAGGGAGCTGAGTGCTGTCTGAAAGCAGAGTTAGTTATTATTCTGATAGCAGATTTTTGCTGTGTGATGATGGGCTTAAGGTGGTTTGCAGTGGTAGACCCCCATGCACAGATACCATAATTAAGATAGGGGTAGATTAGTGCATAATATAGTGAGAGGAGAGCAGAGTTAGGAACATAATATCTGATTTTGGAGAGTATACCAACTGTCTTAGAGACTTTCTTAGTTATGTGTTGAATGTGGGTGCTGAAGTTGAGTCTCTTGTCTAGGAATAGGCCAAGAAACTTGCCATCATTTTTATTACTGATGTTCATGTTGTCTATCTGTAGCTGAATTGCATTTGATGATTTGCTTCCAAATCAGATGTAGTAAGTCTTTTCGATGTTTAATGTTAGTTTGTTCGTTGACATCCATAAGTGGACTTTTTTTAATTCATTATTCACACCATTATTTAGTGTATGTGGGTTGAGGTTTGAGTAGATAAGGGTAGTATCGTCAGCAAACAATATAGGTTTGAGAATATTAGAGACATTAGGCAGATCGTTTATATATATAAGAAATAGAAGAGGTCCTAAGATGCTGCCCTGTGGCACTCCAACGGTAATTGGTAGAGTGGAAGAAGTTGTATCATTGATGGTTACATATTGGTGTCTGTCACTAAGATAGGATCGGATGTAGTCAAGGGCAAGGCCTCGGATTCCATAATGCTGGAGTTTAAGTAAGAGGTAGTTGTGATTAACAGTATCAAAGGCTTTTCTTAGGTCAATGAAGAGTCCAATCGGAAACTCATTTTTGTCAAGGGCTGAGTAGATAATGTCAAGGAGACTAATGATTGCATCATTGGTGCTCTTTTGGGACCGGAAGCCAAACTGGCAGGGGCTGAGTATGTCGAATTTTACGAGGTAGGAATAGAGCTGTTTGTAAATAATTTTTTCAAATATTTTTGATAGAATGGGTAGATTTGATATTGGTCTATAATTGTTTATGTCCGCCGGATTGCCTCCTTTATGGACTGGCGTTACTCTTGCTTTTTTGAGGATATCAGGGAAGGTGTCATACTCTATAGATTTGTTGAACAGTAGTGCTATGGGTGGGGCAAGGGCATGGGAGGCTCTCTTGTACACAATGGACGGAATTTCACTGGTGTTCACTGCCTTGGTTTTTAGAGAATGTATGACGGACACAACATCTGCCGGGCTGATTGGTGAAAGGAGAAGAGAGTTTGGATAGCTGCCTGAGAGATATGTGTCTGAGTCTGTGGGATTTTACTGGCAAGATTAGCACCAACCGATGAAAAGAAACTATTAAATTCATTTGCCATTTCTAAGTCAGTTGACGGTATACCCCCATCCTTGTAGAGTTTTATTTGGTTATGTGAGTGTTGTTTAGATCCTAGGATACTAGAGATTGTTTTCCAAGTGCTTTTCATGTTGCCTTTTGCTTCATTGAATCTATTCACATAATATGCAAGTTTTGCCTTTCTTATGATACTGGTAAGCATTGATGAGTACCTTTTAGCTACTTCCTTTGAAACTAGGCCAATCCTAACTTTCTTTTCATATTCATGTTTCTTGTTGATTGAGTTGAGAATGCCACTTGTGAGCCATGGATTGTTTAATCTTTTGTCAGTTACTTGCTTGGTATGAAGGGGACAATGAATGTTGTAGAGGCTTAGAGTTTTGGAGATGAAGAGGTTAGCTAATGAATTTATATCATGGGTATTATTGAATTCAGAATCCCAGTTAATATTGTAAAGTGCCTCTGTAAGATTGTCTAAAGCTGATTCACTGTGTAGCCTAAATGAAAGTTTCTTGCTTTTTGGTGGTGTTATGTCCATGTTCGCTATGAGAAAGGTAGGATAGTGGTCAGTTGTTCTGTCGTAGATTATACCAGATACAAGGGGAGCTGTTATGTTTGTCCATATGTGGTCCAAGGTAGTGGCTGATGTTTGAGTGACTCGGGTAGGTTTGGTGATTGTGGGGATTAGCATACAGGAGTTCATGCTGTTAAGGAAATAGTCAACTTGAGAGCAATTTTGTTGACCCAGGTCAATATTAAAATCTCCTCCCAGAATGAAGTGGTTTTTGTTGAGATTGTTGTTTATAATAAGATTCCTTAGGTTGTCTGAGAAAGAAGCTATGTTAGTATTGGGAAATCTATAGATGGCTCCAATAGTCAAAGAAGATTTAAGGGATTTAATTGAAAACTGAGCAAAAGTATATTCACAGTAGTCATCTCTGTCACTAATAACACTGTTGCAGATAAATGTATCTCGGTAATATATTTTATTTATTTATTTATTTATGCATATACAAGAATGTACATAAGGAATGTGAGGATACAATTATGGTAATTACAGTCTTGTAAAGCCACTAGCACGCGCAGCGTTTCGGGCAGGTCCTTAATCTAAGAAAATTTTAAGGAGGTAAATACTTGCAAAATTTATAGACAAAAAAATGATAACAGATTACATGGAATGAAAAAAAAAAGATGAGAGAAAATTATAGGTACAGTATATTAAAGCACATAGGTAGCTATGATTGATTGCAATGACAGCTTAAAATGGTAGTTGACAACAAATTGGTAGGCACAATACAGCAGAAACAATATAAGATTGATTGCAATGACAGCTTGAATGGTAATTGATAAAAATTGGTAGTCACAATACAGCATATGGCTAGCACATAAAAGAAAACAGCAATGAACACAATGATAAGGTTGTTTGATATTATATAAAAATTAGGAGATTGGGTACCACTAGGTACAGAGCAAATTTAAAGCTCAGTGTAGGAAACTAAATAGATGAAGTTAGGTACTTTTTGGTTTTGCTTTTAAATAAGGCAAAAGTTTTACAGTTTTTCAATTCACTAGGGAGTGAGTTCCATAGACTAGGTCCCTTAATTTGCATAGAGTGTTTACACAGATTAAGTTTGACCCTGGGGATATCAAAGAGATATTTATTTCTGGTGTGGTGATAATGGGTCCTATTACATCTGTCCAGGGAGAGTTTCAGAGCATGGTTTGCATCTAAGAACAGGGTTTTGTAAATGTAGTTGACACAAGAGAATGTGTGGAGGGAGTTAATATTTAGCAAGTTTAGAGATTTAAACAAGGGAGCTGAGTGTTGTCTGAAAGCAGAGTTAGTTATTATTCTGATAGCAGATTTTTGCTGTGTGATGATGGGCTTAAGGTGGTTTGCAGTGGTAGACCCTCATGCACAGATACCATAATTAAGATAGAGGTAGATTAGTGTATAATATAGTGAGAGGAGAGCAGAGTTAGGAACATAATATCTGATTTTGGAGAGTATACCAACTGTCTTAGAGACTTTCTTAGTTATGTGTTGAATGTGGGTGCTGAAGTTGAGTCTCTTGTCTAGGAATAGGCCAAGAAACTTGCCATCATTTCTATTACTGATGTTAATGTTGTCTATCTGTAGCTGAATTGCATTTGATGATTTGCTTCCAAATAAGATGTAGTAAGTCTTTTCGATGTTTAATGTTAGTTTGTTCGTTGACATCCATAAGTGGACTTTTTTTAATTCATTATTCACAACATTATTTAGTGTATGTGGGTTGAGGTTTGAGTAGATAAGGGTAGTATCGTCAGCAAACAATATAGGTTTGAGAATATTAGAGACATTAGGCAGATCGTTTATATATATAAGAAATAGAAGAGGTCCTAAGATGCTGCCCTGTGGCACTCCAACGGTAATTGGTAGAGTGGAAGAAGTTGTATCATTGATGGTTACATATTGGTGTCTGTCACTAAGATAGGATCGGATGTAGTCAAGGGCAAGGCCTCGGATTCCATAATGCTGGAGTTTAAGTAAGAGGTAGTTGTGATTAACAGTATCAAAGGCTTTTCTTAGGTCAATGAAGAGTCCAATCGGAAACTCATTTTTGTCAAGGGCTGAGTAGATAATGTCAAGGAGACTAATGATTGCATCATTGGTGCTCTTTTGGGACCGGAAGCCAAACTGGCAGGGGCTGAGTATGTCGAATTTTACGAGGTAGGAATAGAGCTGTTTGTAAATATTTTTTTCAAATATTTTTGATAGAATGGGTAGATTTGATATTGGTCTATAATTGTTTATGTCCGCCGGATTGCCTCCTTTATGGACTGGCGTTACTCTTGCTTTTTTGAGGATATCAGGGAAGGTGTCATACTCTATAGATTTGTTGAACAGTAGTGCTATGGGTGGGGCAAGGGCATGGGAGGCTCTCTTGTACACAATGGACGGAATTTCACTGGTGTTCACTGCCTTGGTTTTTAGAGAATGTATGACGGACACAACATCTGCCGGGCTGATTGGTGAAAGGAGAAGAGAGTTTGGATAGCTGCCTGAGAGATATGTGTCTGAGTCTGTGGGATTTTACTGGCAAGATTAGCACCAACCGATGAAAAGAAACTATTAAATTCATTTGCCATTTCTAAGTCAGTTGACGGTATACCCCCATCCTTGTAGAGTTTTATTTGGTTATGTGAGTGTTGTTTAGATCCTAGGATACTAGAGATTGTTTTCCAAGTGCTTTTCATGTTGCCTTTTGCTTCATTGAATCTATTCACATAATATGCAAGTTTTGCCTTTCTTATGATACTGGTAAGCATTGATGAGTACCTTTTAGCTACTTCCTTTGAAACTAGGCCAATCCTAACTTTCTTTTCATATTCATGTTTCTTGTTGATTGAGTTGAGAATGCCACTTGTGAGCCATGGATTGTTTAATCTTTTGTCAGTTACTTGCTTGGTATGAAGGGGACAATGAATGTTGTAGAGGCTTAGAGTTTTGGAGATGAAGAGGTTAGCTAATGAATTTATATCATGGGTATTATTGAATTCAGAATCCCAGTTAATATTGTAAAGTGCCTCTGTAAGATTGTCTAAAGCTGATTCACTGTGTAGCCTAAATGAAAGTTTCTTGCTTTTTGGTGGTGTTATGTCCATGTTCGCTATGAGAAAGGTAGGATAGTGGTCAGTTGTTCTGTCGTAGATTATACCAGATACAAGGGGAGCTGTTATGTTTGTCCATATGTGGTCCAAGGTAGTGGCTGATGTTTGAGTGACTCGGGTAGGTTTGGTGATTGTGGGGATTAGCATACAGGAGTTCATGCTGTTAAGGAAATAGTCAACTTGAGAGCAATTTTGTTGACCCAGGTCAATATTAAAATCTCCTCCCAGAATGAAGTGGTTTTTGTTGAGATTGTTGTTTATAATAAGATTCCTTAGGTTGTCTGAGAAAGAAGCTATGTTAGTATTGGGAAATCTATAGATGGCTCCAATAGTCAAAGAAGATTTAAGGGATTTAATTGAAAACTGAGCAAAAGTATATTCACAGTAGTCATCTCTGTCACTAATAACACTGTTGCAGATAAATGTATCTCGGTAATATATTTTATTTATTTATTTATTTATGCATATACAAGAATGTACATAAGGAATGTGAGGATACAATTATGGTAATTACAGTCTTGTAAAGCCACTAGCACGCGCAGCGTTTCGGGCAGGTCCTTAATCTAAGAAAATTTTAAGGAGGTAAATACTTGCAAAATTTATAGACAAAAAAATGATAACAGATTACATGGAATGAAAAAAAAAAGATGAGAGAAAATTATAGGTACAGTATATTAAAGCACATAGGTAGCTATGATTGATTGCAATGACAGCTTAAAATGGTAGTTGACAACAAATTGGTAGGCACAATACAGCAGAAACAATATAAGATTGATTGCAATGACAGCTTGAATGGTAATTGATAAAAATTGGTAGTCACAATACAGCATATGGCTAGCACATAAAAGAAAACAGCAATGAACACAATGATAAGGTTGTTTGATATTATATAAAAATTAGGAGATTGGGTACCACTAGGTACAGAGCAAATTTAAAGCTCAGTGTAGGAAACTAAATAGATGAAGTTAGGTACTTTTTGGTTTTGCTTTTAAATAAGGCAAAAGTTTTACAGTTTTTCAATTCACTAGGGAGTGAGTTCCATAGACTAGGTCCCTTAATTTGCATAGAGTGTTTACACAGATTAAGTTTGACCCTGGGGATATCAAAGAGATATTTATTTCTGGTGTGGTGATAATGGGTCCTATTACATCTGTCCAGGGAGAGTTTCAGAGCATGGTTTGCATCTAAGAACAGGGTTTTGTAAATGTAGTTGACACAAGAGAATGTGTGGAGGGAGTTAATATTTAGCAAGTTTAGAGATTTAAACAAGGGAGCTGAGTGTTGTCTGAAAGCAGAGTTAGTTATTATTCTGATAGCAGATTTTTGCTGTGTGATGATGGGCTTAAGGTGGTTTGCAGTGGTAGACCCTCATGCACAGATACCATAATTAAGATAGAGGTAGATTAGTGTATAATATAGTGAGAGGAGAGCAGAGTTAGGAACATAATATCTGATTTTGGAGAGTATACCAACTGTCTTAGAGACTTTCTTAGTTATGTGTTGAATGTGGGTGCTGAAGTTGAGTCTCTTGTCTAGGAATAGGCCAAGAAACTTGCCATCATTTCTATTACTGATGTTAATGTTGTCTATCTGTAGCTGAATTGCATTTGATGATTTGCTTCCAAATAAGATGTAGTAAGTCTTTTCGATGTTTAATGTTAGTTTGTTCGTTGACATCCATAAGTGGACTTTTTTTAATTCATTATTCACAACATTATTTAGTGTATGTGGGTTGAGGTTTGAGTAGATAAGGGTAGTATCGTCAGCAAACAATATAGGTTTGAGAATATTAGAGACATTAGGCAGATCGTTTATATATATAAGAAATAGAAGAGGTCCTAAGATGCTGCCCTGTGGCACTCCAACGGTAATTGGTAGAGTGGAAGAAGTTGTATCATTGATGGTTACATATTGGTGTCTGTCACTAAGATAGGATCGGATGTAGTCAAGGGCAAGGCCTCGGATTCCATAATGCTGGAGTTTAAGTAAGAGGTAGTTGTGATTAACAGTATCAAAGGCTTTTCTTAGGTCAATGAAGAGTCCAATCGGAAACTCATTTTTGTCAAGGGCTGAGTAGATAATGTCAAGGAGACTAATGCCCGAAACGCTTTGCGTAATAGTGGCTTTAGGCATTGTATGTACTAGCTATACCTATAAGTTAAACAATCCTTGTAAATATTTATTGTATGTATGTACCTTACCTAAATAAAATTGTATTGTATTGTATTGTATAATGATTGCATCATTGGTACTCTTTTGGGACCGGAAGCCAAACTGGCAGGGGCTGAGTATGTCGAATTTTACGAGGTAGGAATAGAGCTGTTTGTAAATAATTTTTTCAAATATTTTTGATAGAATGGGTAGATTTGATATTGGTCTATAATTGTTTATGTCCGCCGGATTGCCTCCTTTATGGACTAGCGTTACTCTTGCTTTTTTGAGGATATCAGGGAAGGTGTGACACTCTATAGATTTGTTGAACAGTAGTGCTATGGGTGGGGCAAGGGCATGGGAGGCTCTCTTGTACACAATGGACGGAATTTCACTGGTGTTCACTGCCTTGGTTTTTAGAGAGTGTATGATGGACACAACATCTGCCGGGCTGATTGGTGAAAGGAGAAGAGAGTTTGGATAGCTGCCTGAGAGATATGTGTTAATATGTGTCTGAGTCTGTGGGATTTTACTGGCAAGATTAGCACCAACCGATGAAAAGAAACTATTAAATTCATTTGCCATTTCTAAATCAGTTGACGGTATATCCCCATCCTTGTAGAGTTTTATTTGGTTATGTGAGTGTTGTTTAGTTCCTAGGATACTAGAGATAGTTTTCCAAGTGTTTTTCATGTTGCCTTTTGCTTCATTGAATCTATTCACATAATATGCAAGTTTTGCCTTTCTTATGATACTGGTAAGCATTGATGAGTACCTTTTAGCTACTTCCTTTGAAACTAGGCCAATCCTAACTTTCTTTTCATATTCATGTTTCTTGTTGATTGAGTTGAGAATGCCACTTGTGAGCCATGGATTGTTTAATCTTTTGTCAGTTACTTGCTTTGTAAGAAGGGGACAATGAAGGTTGTAGAGGCTTAGAGTTTTGGAGAGGAAGAGGTTAGCTAATGAATTTATATCATGGGTATTATTGAATTCAGAATCCCAGTTAATATTGTGAAGTGCCTCTGTAAGATTGTCTAAAGCTGATTCACTGTGTAGCCTAAATGAAAGTTTCTTGCTTTTTGGTGGTGTTATGTCCATGTTCGCTATGAGAAAGGTAGGATAGTGGTCCGTTGTTCTGTCGTAGATTATACCAGATACAAGGGGAGCTGTTATGTTTGTCCATATGTGGTCCAAGGTAGTGGCTGATGTTTGAGTGACTCGGGTAGGTTTGGTGATAGTGGGGATTAGCATACAGGAGTTCATGCTGTTAAGGAAATAGTCAACTTGAGAGCAGTTTTGTTGACCCAGGTCAATATTAAAGTCTCCTCCCAGAATGATGTGGTTTTTGTTGAGATTGTTGTTTATAATAAGATTCCTTAGGTTGTCTGAGAAAGAAGCTATGTTAGTATTAGGAAATCTATAGATGGCTCCAATAGTCAAAGAGGATTTAAGGGATTTAATTGTAAACTGAGCAAAAGTATATTCACAGTAGTCATCTCTGTCACTAATAACACTGTTGCAGATAAATGTATCTCGGTAATATATAGCTGTGCCACCACCTTTTTTATTAGGCCTACAGTTATGAATGGCATTATAACCAGCTAAGTTGTAGAGTTGGGTATAGTCTTTATTTAGCCAAGTTTCTGTTAAAATAATGAACGATAGGTTAGTACCTATTGCTGTGAGTAATGCATTTAAATCGTCAAAATGTTTACCAAGTGATCTAACATTTTGGTTATAAACTGATAGACAGGTGCTATTTTGAAGTTAGTTTTTAGCCTGGTGTGCTGTGAAATACTTGCAATAATGATAAGAGTAAAGCTGCTTGCAGATTAGTTTTTCAACAAATTTTGATAAGTTAGGCAGGATTGAAATAGGTCTGTAGTTGTTAACATCTGTGAGATCACCACATTTGTGGACAGGGGTTACTCTCGCTTTTTTTTAGAATATCTGGAAAGGTTTGGTGTTCAAGAGACTTGTTGAAGAGCAATGCAATTGCAGGGGCTAAGGATCTGGAGGCTTTTTTGTAAATTAAAGTTGGTATCTCCTCAAGGGCATTAGACTTGGTTTTAAAGGAAAGGATTATCTCATTGACGTCAGTGGAATTAGTAGGCTTTAGGTACAGAGACTGTGGATAGTTACCTGTAAGATAGTCCTGAACATCAGTACTGGAAGATGGAATATCATTTGCAAAGGATGACCCAATGGAAGAGAAGAACCTATTGAACTCAATACCAGAATCAGAGGCTGAAAGCTGACCATCATTATTGGACAGGAGTGTTGGTTTGTTGTTTAAAATCTTCTTTGATCCCAATATTTGTGAAATTGTGCTCCAAGTTTTTTTAATGTTGCTTTTTATTTGGGTAAATTTATCTTCGTAGTATTTAGTTTTGGCTCGTCTAATTATCTTAGATAGCAGTAACGAGTAATTCTTTGAGAATTCTTTGGAGACGGTTCCTAACCTATACTTCTTCTCAAGGTCATGTTTTTTATTAATGGATTTAAGTATTCCCTTTGTAAGCCAGGGATTGTTAAGCCTTTTGGAAGTGACTTGTTTAGTAAGCATAGGACAGTGGGTGTTATAAAGGCTAAGAGTTTTTTTAAGAAAAGATCGCACTGCTAGGTTGATGTCCCCTATGTTACCTAACTCGGACTCCCAGTTGACATTATCAGCAGCAGTTATAAAATTGTCTATAGCAGTTTCATTGTGCAGCCTAAAACTTATCTCCCTTGACTCTAGAGGTGGTTTGTTAATGTTAGTTAAGAGAAATGTGGGGTAATGGTCTGTAGTGCTATCGGTGATTATACCTGAAATAAGCGGAGAGGTTATGTTGGTCCAGATGTGATCTAGAGTCGTAGCAGTACTATTAGTGATTCTAGTAGGTCTAGTGATTAAGGGTATGAGGAAGCAGGAATTCATACAGTTGAGGAAGCTAACAGCAGTAGGGTGCTCAGACTCGCAGAGATCAATATTAAAGTCCTCTGCGATAATTAGATGGTTTTTGTTCAGTCTGTTTTCGAGTATTAGATTACTAAGGTTTGAATTGAATTCGGACACATCAGTGTTAGGATTTTTATAGACTGCACCCACAGACAGGACAGACTCGGCACCCTTGACTCTGAAATTGGCGAAGATATACTCCCCACAGCAGTCTCTAGTTCTAATTACTTTTAAGCATGTTAGTTCATGGTGGTAGTAAAGAGCAGTACCACCACCTCTCTGAATTTGACAACAGTTGTGAATTGCCGAGTAGTTAGGCATGTTAAAGAGTTGAGTAGTATCCTCTTTCAACCACGTTTCAGTAAGTATAATAAAAGAGTATTTGTTGTCAATAGTTTCAATCAAGGCACTAACATCATCGAAGTGTTTACCTAGGGATCTAACATTTAAGTTGATTACAGAGATATTGTGATTATGTGTTAATACATTGTTTACATCATATGCTGTAAAATATCTGCAGTTCAGATCATTAAAGTGATGATTGTCATAGATAGTGGATAAGAGGTTTAGTTCTGGGTCTAAACTTGCCTGCATAAAAAGGCTGGTTGCAGGAAAACAAGGCAAGAATGGTAGAATACAAAATAGAATTATGATATAAAAGGGGATAAAATATATAAGCAAGTCTATACAAAACACAAACAAAATGAACAAGAAAAGAAAAAAATGAGGTAGCTTACAAGGGGCTTACAGGTACTCTCAGGTACACTCTAAGTAATAATTTGCATAATTGAAACACAGGCAAAGCCAGGGGTACAATGGAGTAAGGGAGTACGGCGAGGCTAGGCAACCTTGGTAATAAATGAAATCAAAGAAAAAAGTTAAATAATAAACATAAGCAAATTTAAGCTAAAGATAATTAACAAAAGTAGTTTAGTTATGACCGTATACTTAAAAAGACCTGAAGAAATATTAATGCACTCGGTTAATTATGTCCAGAAAATGACTAGTAAAAGTTAAATTTAAAGGTAATTAAAAAGTGAAACAAAGAGAAATTAGGATACCTAGCCCGCACTAGGTGACAAGGGGGTTAATTATGTTGACTCATTGGGAGTGATAATGAGGTGAGACAGACCACATTGGTTGAGGAAAGTGTTCAAGTTATCCTCATTAGCAATTGTAAACATTTTACCTGTTGATGTTTTCCTAACTTTAATCAAGCCATCTCTAACGAAGCACTGATGAATCGCGTCTGGGTTTTGTTGACGGATTTGACGCAGGCGGTAGAGGAGGTGCTGTCTTTTTCTAGTCAAGCACTCGTTTATGTAAATTCCCTTTCGTTGGGATGCAGCTGTTTGGACAAGATAAGATTTCGTGGACTATGAGGCCAATTTTAGGCGAATTTCCCGCTGGTTTTGTCCTGTTGGGTTCGTTTTGCCTACTCTGTAGGCAGTAATAATGTCTGTTTTGTCTAGAGAGACACGCAATTCATTTTTTAAGAGATCCTGAACAATTTCAATACACTTTTCACCTTCGCTTTCCACTGGAATATCTTGGGACGACACAACTACAGAGTCAAGCAGCTTTTGCTGATCTTGTTCATCCTGGGTGACGGAACGTTGGGCAGATAATGTATTGATACATGCAGTCATTTTGCTGAGAGCTTCCTCTTGTTTTTTTACGGCTTCATCAGATTTCAGACGAATGTTTTCCTCACGGAGATCATTCAAGTCATGCTGGAGTTGATCTCGGCTAGCCCGTAAGTTTCTATTATCCTCGTGGAGGAGGGTTATTTCTTGTTGTTGTTGATGGAGGTTCGAGCAGTTTGCTTGATTTTCGGATTGAAGACTCAAGATGATCGTATTTTGAGCCTCAAGGACTGAGCACAACTTTTTGAATTACTGATTATCAGCCCAGTTCGGGAAATCCGGTGAGGGACCAGAAGTTCGCTTGAATCTCGTAAACAGTGATGTAAGAGTTGTAATAGGAGAGGATTGGGAGGACAACCCTCCCTCCCTCCCTGGCTCAATGGGGTGGAGTGGAGAGCAGCACCGCCGCCACAGGCCCCAGAGCTTGCAGAGGGAGAAACACGATGACTGTCAGTATTTGTCGGGATGGATGCCTTGTTAGGGGCTTTGTTGATCTTATTTACCTGCACAGTCTTGTTCCTGGGAGACATGATAGGTAGAGGATGACTGGAGTATATGTTGTGGTGAAACTTGCGACAGGCAGCACGGTGGTGGACAGAGGCGGGCAGCATGCACTGGTACTCACAGCCAGAGAGGATTGTTTTGAATTTAGTTTGCGTCGGAATGAGTCGATTTGGGTTGGTTACTTTGATTGTGCTATGACATGGTTGGACTCCACGTACTTAGCTGCCTGTGGGTGGTGGTCTACATCATCTGGCGGTAGTTTGAGGGCAGAAATACAGCGTAGAGTGAGGAGTGTAGATAGCGTGTACTGGCGGCTAGCGTGTTATGACATTTATCAAACATTTTTCATGCAACACAAACATTTTCAAATGTTTGTGAAAACAAATGTTTTCACAAACATTTATCTGCAACAGTGTTATTAGTGACAGAGATGACTACTGTGAATATACTTTTGCTCAGTTTACAATTAAATCCCTTAAATCCTCTTTGACTATTGGAGCCATCTATAGATTTCCCAATACTAACATAGCTTGTTTCTCAGACAACCTAAGGAATCTTATTATAAACAACAATCTCAACAAAAACCACTTCATTCTGGGAGGAGACTTTAATATTGACCTGGGTCAACAAAATTGCTCTCAAGTTGACTATTTCCTTAACAGCATGAACTCCTGTATGCTAATCCCCACAATCACCAAACCTACCCGAGTCACTCAAACATCAGCCACTACCTTGGACCACATATGGACAAACATAACAGCTCCCCTTTTATCTGGTATAATTTACGACAGAACAACTGACCACTATCCTACCTTTCTCATAGCGAACATAGACATAACACCACCAAAATGCAAGAAACTTTCATTTAGGCTACACAGTGAATCAGCTTTAGGCAATCTTACAGAGGCACTTCACAATATTAACTGGGATTCTGAATTCAATAATTCAATAATTCTAATGATATAAATTCATTAGCTAACCTCATCCTCTCCAAAACTCTAAGCCTCTACAACCTTCATTGTCCCCTTCTTACCAGCAAGTAACTGACAAAAGATTAAACAATCCTTGGCTCACAAGTGGCATTCTAAACTCAATCAACAAGAAACATGAATATGAAAAGAAACTTAGGATTGGCCTAGTTTCAAAGGAAGTAGCTAAAAGGTACTCATCAATGCTTACCAGTATCATAACAAAGGCAAAACTTGCATATTATGTGAATAGATTCAATGAAGCAAAAGGCAACATGAAAAGCACTTGGAAAACTATCTCTAGTATCCTAGGAACTAAGCAACACTCACATAACCAAATAAAACTCTACAAGGATGGGGATATACCGTCAACTGATTTAGAAATGGCAAATGAATTTAATAGTTTCTTTTCATCGGTTGGTGCTAATCTTGCCAGTAAAATCCCACAGACTCAGACACATATTAACACATATCTCTCAGGCAGCTATCCAAACTCTCTTCTCCTTTCACCAATCAGCCCGGCAGATGTTGTGTCCATCATACACTCTCTAAAAACCAAGGCAGGGAACACCAGTGAAATTCCGTCCATTGTGTACAAGAGAGCCTCCCATGCCCTTGCGCCACCCATAGCTCTACTGTTCAACAAATCTATAGAGTGTCACACCTTCCCTGATATCCTCAAAAAAGCAAGAGTAACGCCAGTCCATAAAGGAGGCAATCCGGCGGACATAAACAATTATAGACCAATATCAAATCTACCCATTCTATCAAAAATATTTGAAAAAAATTATTTACAAACAGCTCTATTCCTACCTCGTAAAATTCGACATACTCAGCCCCTGCCAGTTTGGCTTCCGGTCCCAAAAGAGCACCAACGATGCAATCATTAGTCTCCTTGACATTATCTACTCAGCCCTTGACAAAAATGAGTTTCCGATTGGACTCTTCATTGACCTAAGAAAAGCCTTTGATACTGTTAATCACAACTATATACCTCTTACTTAAACTCCAGCATTATGGAATCCGAGGCCTTGCCCTTGACTACATCCGATCCTATCTTAGTGACAGACACCAATATGTAACCATCAATGATACAACTTCTTCCACTCTTCCAATTACCGTTGGAGTGCCACAGGGCAGCATCTTAGGACCTCTTCTATTTCTTATATATATAAACGATCTGCCTAATGTCTCTAATATTCTCAAACCTATATTGTTTGCTGACGATACTACCCTTATCTATTCAAACCTCAACCCACATACACTAAATAATGTTGTGAATAATGAATTAAAAAAAGTCCACTTATGGATGTCAACGAACAAACTAACATTAAACATCGAAAAGACTTACTACATCTTATTTGGAAGCAAATCATCAAATGCAATTCAGCTACAGATAGACAACATTAACATCAGTAATAGAAATGATGGCAAGTTTCTTGGCCTATTCCTAGACAAGAGACTCAACTTCAGCACCCACATTCAACACATAACTAAGAAAGTCTCTAAGACAGTTGGTATACTCTCCAAAATCAGATATTATGTTCCTAACTCTGCTCTCCTCTCACTATATTATGCACTAATCTACCCCTATCTTAATTATGGTATCTGTGCATGGGGGTCTACCACTGCAAACCACCTTAAGCCCATCATCACACAGCAAAAATCTGCTATCAGAATAATAACTAACTCTGCTTTCAGACAACACTCAGCTCCCTTGTTTAAATCCCTAAACTTGCTAAATATTAACTCCCTCCACACATTCTCTTGTGTCAACTACATTTACAAAACCCTGTTCTTAAATGCAAACCATGCTCTGAAACTCTCCCTGGAAAGATGCAATAGGACCCATTATCAGAAATAAATATATCTTTGATATCCCCAGGGTCAAACTTATTCTGTGTAAACACTCTGCGCAAATTAAGGGACCTAGTCTATGGAACTCACTCCCTAATGAATTGAAAAGCTGTCAAGCTTTTGTCTCATTTAAATATATATACTATTTATACTTACATATACTTAAATATATATACTATATATACTATATAAACACGTTCCACAGGAATATTTTGGGACGACACAATTAATAACATAGTCAAGCAGCTTTTGCTGGTCCTGTTCACCCTGGGAGATGGAATGTTGGACAGATGACACATTTGCAGATGACACTAAGATCTATGATAAAGAAGGAAGTGAAAGTGATATTGAGACCTTACAAAGAGATCTACATGAACTCCACCAATGGTCAGATGACTGGCAAATGCTCTTTAATGTCGATAAATGCAAGACCTTGCCTGTAGGGCATAACATTCCACGTCACAACTACCAAATTACCAGCTTTACCTTACAACAGATAGATGAAGAATACGACATTGGAATCAGAATCCATCATTCACTAAAAGTTGCACAACAAGTGACAGCGGCAGTAAAAAAAGCGAACCAAACCTTGGGAATAATCAAGCGTGCCTTTACCTTCAAGGAAACTAAAGTAGTCCTTCAAATGTATAAGTCTCTGGTGCGCCCCTACCTTGATTATTGTATACAGGCATTGAGACCTTATCTTCAGAAAGACATAGCTGATCTGGAGAAGATGCAACACCGGGCAACAAAAATCATACCAGAGCTTAGTCATCTCTCGTATCAGGAAGGGTTGAGGGCCACTGGCCAAACAACACAGCAAACCAGGCATGACAGGGCGGAGCTCATCGAAACACTTAAAATACTCAACAATTTGGACGATGTTGATCCGGACACTTTCTTCAAAAGGTCAGATGGAACAGGAACGAGGAGCAACGGGTTCAAGCTCAACAAGCCACAATGTAGGACAGAAAACAGGAGATGCTTTTTCTCCCGTATGGTGGTAAACCCGTGGAACAGCCTACCCGCCAAAAAGTAGGTAAGGTAAACGCCAAAACTTTACTGGGTTTTAAAATACAGATAGAAAAGATCGTCCAGGCAAATGGGTAGGACCTTTGACAAGCCGCCAACTTCCTGTCCTCGTTGAGGCCACCAATATTAGTGGCTCTCAAGTAAATTAAAGGTCGGCAAAGATCAGTAACCAAAGAAAATGGGAAGAGCAACGTGGCGGGTAAGCGAGCGAGCGAGTGACGTCATCACAACAAAGGTTGCTATAGACGTCTCCACGACTCGTGAAGTTCGCCTGTCTTAAAGACCTGTGTCCACAATACCCGCCAAATTGTCCCTCCCACAGTACTCTCAGGACACTTATGGCAGTGTAAGTGTGTGGTGAGGCCACACCACTGAAGACATTGAGGATTTACCACGAGGGAGAGACAAAACTGTTGAAGGAAGGAGTCACTGGCTCCACCTGACCACCTTGTTCCTCGCACTCTCATCATCCTCCGTAAGTACTTGAGTGCATTACCTGGTTGATGGGGTTCTGGGAGTTCTTCTACCTCCCAAGCCCGGCCCGAGGAAAGGCTCGACTTGTGAGAGTTTGGTCCACCAGGCTGTTGCTTGGAGCGGCCCGCAGGCCCACATACCCACCACAGCCCGGCTGATCCGGAACTTCTCTTAGAAAACAGTCCAGTTTTCTCTTGAAGATGTCCACGGTTGTTCCGGCAATATTTCTTATAGTCACTGGGAGAACGTTGAACAACGTAAGCGGAGTGCCTCAAGGCTCTGTCCTGGGACCTCTGTTGTTTATAATATATATAAATGATTTAGATTCAGGTTTGAGTAGCAACATTTGCAAATTTGCCGATGATACGAAAATCGGTAGGGAAATTAATTCGGAGGAGGACTCACTATCACTTCAAGTTGATCTAGATAGGGTTTTGAAATGGTCAAAGGATTGGCAGATGCAGTTTAATGCTGATAAATGTAAAGTTCTGAGGTTAGGTAATGATGATAGAGTTACAAGATATGAGCTAGATGGTGTTGAGATTGCGAAGTCGGATTGCGAAAGGGATCTGGGAGTTATGATTAGTAAGAATTTAAAACAAAAGGATCAATGCATAAATGTTCGTAATAAGGCAAATCGGACACTTGGATTTATTAATCGCAGCGTTAGTAACAAGACACCTGGTGTGGTTCTCAAGCTATATCTTGCTCTAGTTAGGCCCCATTTAGATTATGCAGTTCAGTTTTGGTCGCCATATTATAGAATGGATATAAATTCACTTGAACGTGTCCAGCGTAGGATGACTAAGTTAATTCCCCAAATTAGAAATCTTTCATATGAAGAAAGATTAACAAAGCTTAAGTTGCATTCACTGGAAAGGCGAAGAGTTAGGGGCGACATGATAGAGGTTTACAAGTGGGTGAATGGACATAACAAGGGGGATATTAATAGGGTATTAAAAGTATCAACACAGGACAGAACACGAAATAATGGGTATAAATTGGATAAGTTTAGATTTAGGAAAGACTTGGGTAAATACTGGTTCAGTAACAGGGTTGTTGATTTGTGGAACCAATTGCCGCGTAACGTGGTGGAGGTGGGGTCCCTCGATTGTTTCAAGCGCGGGTTGGACAAGTATATGAGTGGGATTGGGTGGTTATAGAATAGGAGCTGCCTCGAGTGGGCCAATGGGCCTTCTGCAGTTACCTTTGTTCTTATGTTCTTATGTTCAACCGTGGACCTCTGATGTTTATACAGCGAAGAGTTAGGGGTGACATGATAGAGGTTTACAAGTGAATGAATGGACACAACAAAGGGGATATTAATAGGGTATTAAAAGTATCAGCACATGACAGAACACGAAACAATGGGTATAAATTGGATAAATTTAGATTTAGGAAAGACTTGGGTAAATACTGGTTCGGTAACAGGGTTATTGATTGTTGATTTGTGGAACCAATTACCGCGTAACGTGGTGGAGGTGGGGTCCTTCGATTGTTTCAAGCGCGGGTTGGACATGTAAATGAGTGGGATTGGGTGGTTATAGATAGGAGCTGCCTCGTATGGGCCAATAGGCCGTCTGCAGTTGCCGTTGCTCTTATGTTCTTATGTTCTCTGATTGTGCCTATGGCATCTCTGCTCTTCACTGGTTCAATCCTGCATTTTCTTCCATATCATTCACTCCAGTACGTTGTTATTTTACTGTGTAGATTTGGGACCTGGCCCTCCAGTATTTTCCATGTGTATATTATTTGGTATCTCTCGTCTCCTTTCTAGAGAGTACATTCGGAGAGCTTTGAGACGATCCCAATAATTTAGGTGTTTTATCTCAACGATGCGTGCCGTATATGTTCTCTGTATTCCCTCTATTTCAGCAATCTCTCCTGCTCTGAAGGGGGCAAGTGAGTACTGAGCTTTCTGCTCCAACATTGTCTTACACCCCCAACATACAATTGTTAATAATAAAAATAATAAAAATTTATTTAGGAAAAGTATATACATAGTTGCAGAGTTACAGTACAAACATTCTGTTTGATTTAAAGATAGAGGTAGTACATACAATACCTAAAGCCACTAGTACGCATAGCGTTTCGGGCAAGGTGAGGTGGGGAAAAAAAAACACTTAGACTAAAACTTAATAGTAATTGAGCTTAAAGTATAATTGCATTGAAAGAAAAAAATAAAAATAATAAAAGATGAAAAAAGGGGGGGACATGGTAGAAAATAGCCAATATACAAGTTGGTCAACAAACAGCATTTTTTTTTCTTCAGCAAAAATGTTGGGGTATGGAAATAGGACTATGGAATTGTTGGAGGTGTAGATGTAGGCCAGTAGAATTGTTGGGGTAAATTATATGCCAATAGCATTGTTGGGGTGTGGACATTGGCCTATCGAATAATGATAACTTTTATAATAATAATAATAATGAGAAATTCCACTGGGACTGTGTGGTGTTGCAAACCCATGACCAAGGCATTGCCAGCCGCATAGTCTACTACTGTACCACCACTGACTTAATTACAATCGGATTTCTACTGATATCACAGGAAGTCTGTGATATCCTGATATCACAGTCCTGAAGCCAGTCCAAGTTTTATGTAAGACCCCCAAGCACTTAGGTGAAGGATAAAGTACTGTAGTTCAACACTGTATGCACAACTTCAGATACACAGAAAATCACACTAAGGTGATATACATCAATGAACAATCCACTGAGGCTGTGAGGTAATGCAAACATTGCAGGTTTACATCATCTCACAGCCCGAGGGAATTTTCTCATTTATGTATATCACTTTAGTGTGATTTTCTGTGTAAATATTAATAATAATAATATTATTTATTCAAAAGATTGTGTGTACAAAGAACTTAAGAATATTGTTCAATTGAAGGGACAGAAGTTACACATACTAATGAAGCCACTATTACGCAAAGCGTTTCGTGCAAAATTAATAATAATATAGAAATTTTTTAATTAAAGTTGTGACGGGATAAAACACTTAATACTATTAGAGAAGTAAGCTAACAAAATGAGAATGTTCAAGGAAAATAAACAAATAATACAAAGAAGGTGATACTTAAGGATGACAAGCATAGACTATTACATTATGGAGTCAGTAGTTCTAGCAACAGTACAGTAGTTTATTTACATTAATTATAGAATGGAAATACAAGGTGTAATTTAGAAAAGCAAGTGAACTATTCCTCATAACATTTTCTTTGAACATATCAGAACATAGAGTAACATACAATAATTTAAGGTTAATTTGGCCAACAGTTTCAAATAACCAAGATCATAAAGGACACGAGTAAACACTTTATCAAAGAAATGCATGAAATTAGATGACATTAAATGTAGACAGTAAATGTAGAAATTAAATGTGTGTACTCGCTTGAATGAACTATATGGGGCATAGCTGATTCATTCCAGTGTGGAATTCATTCCATCCGTTCGGCTCCAGCAACCCCCTTCCCCCCCCCCAAAAAAAAAAAAATGCAATCACATTAATGCATATGCCAGTCCACATTTGCCTTATGAAAAATTTAAATAACAAAGAATTTGAATTGCAATGAAATAAATTGATATTGCACGTTACAGTACTGTACTTACCCTACCAGTTGAGCTGTGTAGTGCAAACTTTGTTAGCCTTAATATCCTGAGAGTGCCACACATATGAATATAAATTGTTTAAAGAACAGTAACTTTTCTAACAACTGTACATTATACACTACAGTCTGTACATAAAGTACAGACCACTAGAATCACACTACTGCAGTACACTTATATCATATAAACTACACTTTGTACTTTTAATGTCATTAGAACTGTGCTGTACAGCTCAATTGGCACTCCCAGGTAAGTTATGGCTAGTGCTGGGTGCTGGTCCAGTTGCCTGAGCATCAGCAGAAGGTGTGTCTTTGCTAGTGCTGGGTGCTAGTCCAGTTGCCTGAGCATCAGCAGAAGGTGTGTCTTTGCTAGTGCTGGGTGCTAGTCCAGTTGCCTGAGCATCAGCAGAAGGTGTGTCTTTGCTAGTGCTGGGTGCTGGTCCAGTTGCCTGGGCATCAGCAGAAGGTGTGTCTTTGCTATTGCTGGGTGCTGGTCCTGTAGGCCTACTGTGAAATCGTACCAAAAACTTTAGAATCTTAGATTGTTTCTTTGTTGTGTGCTTCATTATAATATCTTTCATGTCCTTTAGGTGCAGGTAATAATCTGTCAGCTCTTCATTATCAGTTACAATAACCAAATCAAGCAGATCATTAACCTTTTGCAATGATGCAGCATATGGAATAGGTAACACACTATCATCTTCCTCTGTCACATCCTCATCATTATTACCAGTAACACACTGGATAATCTCATTATCAGTTAATTCACCATAACCTGGATCATCAGTATCATTACCTAACCACTCATTCACATCAGAAAGTTGCAAATCTTCCTCACCTGCATCTCTGAATGTCTCAAAAATCGCATTATCAAAGCCCTCAAAATCATAGTCATCTTCGTCTTTATTCTAACCAGGTACCAGACTCAGAATTTTATTCCATGCATTCTTTAATGTGATGACCTTCAACTTGCTCCATGCCTTGGCCTAGTTGTAAATTGCATCTTTAATTGAATATTTCTTGAAATTTTCTAGTGTTCTACTAGCCTTCGTATCCTTATTAGGCATCTCGTCTTCCTCAGAAAGCAGAACTTCCATAATATCTGAATTCATAGCTCTTTTATAAAGCCTTTGAGAGCATAGATAACCCCTAATCCATGGGTTGTATTACAGATGTAGTGTTTGGTGGTAAAGCCATACATGTTATTTTGCCATCAGGTGATGTTAATTTAGCAATGGGGTGAGCTGGGGCATTATCAGTCAACAACATTGCCTTTACCTCAGCAGGATGAATTCTACACATCCTGCAGAATTCATATCTGCTGCTTTTTTACTTCTTTACAAAAGTGATTCTGGAACCAATCCTCAAAAGTAATCTGTGTGAACCAGGCATTTTTTGTGTTGTAGTAGATGACAGGTAGTCTGTTCATGCAGTTTTTCAATGCTCTGAGGTTGGCAGATTTCCCAACAATTGCGTACTTTGTTCGGTGACTGCCATCTGCGTTACAGCACAATAATGCTGAAATTCTTTCCTTCTTTACCTTGCAACCAGGAATACTCTTCTCAAGCCTGAAGGCCAAAGTGTTTCTTTGAAGGCATTTCCAGTTAAAGCCTGTTACATCTGCATTGTACACTTAAAACCAGCTTAGATTATTAGATATAATGTGCTGAGAAAGTTTATGCTTATATGCATTAGCATTTCCAACATCTGCACTTAATACATCGCCACAATTTTTCTTGTTAATGATGCCATACCTCTCTTTAAATCGACATACTTATTCAATACAAGCCTTGAAATTGTCTATGTTTAACTTTACAGCAAGTCTTTCAGCTGCATTTCTAATAGAATCAACTCAAACAGGAATTCCTTTTGCACGATGCTGTGTAAACCATTTAAATACAGATGAGTCTAAATCCATATACTTAGCAGGTTTCATTGTTTTCCTGTTGCCTATTGCTTGAGTTTGAGCAAAGAATTTCTTAATATTATCCTTCTGCTTTTTTATATCACAAATTGTAGCTTTACCGATGTTGAATTCTTGGGCGAGTTGAGTGACAGAGTATCCACGCTCTGCTTTCTCAGTCAAGTCAACTTTCTGATCAATTGACAAATGTTTTCTCTTTTGTTTTATACCTTCAATACCATGAATGCTGCTCTGAGACATCTTGACAGATTAAATGTGTTCAAACAGTAAAAATTGTTAAAATTTATCACGAAAATCCTTTGCGTGCGAGCCTGACATTTTTACCCCAGGAAGAGGAGAAGCACATGGTGCCAGCCATCTCATCCAGGCCCAACGCATTAACATGACCTGTGCTTATTTTATAGGCATACTCAGAATTTAATGTATATATTGACTGTTACAAATTGTTTTATTTAAAATATTATTATTGTTATAATTAGAGAAATATTGTTAGTTTTGAAGTTGTATGCATTTTATACAGTACAGTTCTGTATTAACCCTTAAGCTGTGCATGGCATACATATACGACAGGACCTGATGGCAAGGTTCAATTTCTCAAATTTGCTCTAATGCTTTCCAATTTTTTGTGCATACTAGCAAATCCTGCAACTTTGTCTAAATGATCACAAACGTAACTTGTAAAGTAAGAAAATAAAAAATAATTATAAAATTGAATATTGAAAACTTCAGATATTAAGATCAGCTGCAAAAATATAAACTATCACCAATTGTTCATTTGGTGTTATTATGCTCTCAGAATAGTATATGATCTTCATTTTCATAGATTTAGAATATATGTTTTCAGTTTAGTTTACTGTAAAAAATATCATCAATGTGGCATTTGAATTATGTGCCAAATTTAGAAAAAATATTGATAACTACAAATGTTCAGGGTTTGTGAAAAATCCATTCTAATACTATTGTAGAACAGACAACTGTGCACATTATTTGTAAAAATGGTGAGAATCGGTCAGAAACTGAATTTTTTGAAGCTGACTCAAACTTTTAGAGATAACTGAAGTTAAAGTTATCGACAATGAATAAGGTAGTTCTAATTCATTAATTTACATATATGTTTTAATAAACGTTGTTTGGCATTCGTACTCGAATATGTGAAAGTTGTAGGTCAATATGTGTTGGAATGATGTCAAGAAAAAATACCCCCCCTAAAAAAAAAAACTAAATACTGTATAGGGAAAATTATAATGATTTAGTGGATAAAAATGTATATAGTGGCACCTCGATTAACGAGTTTAATCCTTTCTGGCACCGAGCTTGTTATATGGAAAACTCGTCTTAAGAAACAAATTTCCCCATATAAAATAAAGGAAATAAATTTAATCCGTTCCACTCACAAAAATATCCATACTTGTATGACATTTTCTAATGTAAATATAATACTGCACATGTATTTATGAATGTTTTGTTGTACTATTTTCATGTTTACCTTATGAAGAGTCGTTGCTGGCTTGAATGAGACGATGGAGAGGTGGGAAGGAGGAGAGTGGTTATGGTGTGGAAGGAGAATCCACCTCTGAATCAGGGGGGGCTCTCTCGGGAATTTCTCCCCACTGGGACTGGTTTGTGGTTCACTATCACTGGCTCTTCTTTTCTCTACTTTTCCAAAGAACGTATCTATTGACAATTGCTTTTGTCTTTGTTTTAGGATGTTCCTAAAACAAGTCAGCAAATTGTTATTAAACATGTTCACACACCGGGTTGTCACTGCTTTATCAGGGCAGCTTTTCCAAGAATGCAGTCACCTTTTCAAACATTCCCAACACTTCCCTGATCTCACTGGAAGAGGCAGCATCCTCCCTTACCTCCTCATCTCCTTACTAATGGTGCAAATTGTTGATGAGGACCTGCCATACTTCCTTGTGAGATCAGTCACACAGACACCACGCTCATGCTTTGCTATTATTTTCTTCTTCAAATCCACAGTAATTGTGTCTTTCTTCCTCTTGACAACACTATCTTTAGCAAGCAGCTTCTTTGGCGACATCTTGCGTTACAAATTGTAGTCACAAAACCACAAAATACCGAAAGAAAAGCGCAAATAAATGCAGAGGGATGCTTGTCGTGCGCGATACAACAACAACACTGGTGTCGGAGGCGTCCGAGAATTTGCAAGAACCCGCAAGACGCTAGGAAGCACCATGTGGTTTTGCTCGTTAATAGAGGTGAAGCTCGTCAATAGAGATAAATTTGCTGTGAGTGGCTCACTCATTACTCGAAATGATCGTAGATACAGCCGCTCGTTAATCGAGGTGCTACTGTACTTTATTAAAGTGATAAAGTCCTGATCATCAAAACCGCCCAAAGAGACAAAGAAAATAGAATTTGAAATCTGTGAAAAACTCAGTCAAAAAAAATTCAAAGTCCCAAGTTCTGCCAGTTGTGACTGATTTATTGGGTGACCAATTTCATTCTATCTTGACATAGTTAGGGATGGGTATGCACTCTCCAGGATGTAGAGGTTACATCAAAATGAGATAATAAACAAAGGAGACAAAAAAAAAAATATATATTTTTTGGATATTGGTGACAGTAACAGATATTAACATTAGGCAATGCATTTTTATGATATATAACAAAATAGAGCATGATAACATACTCATTATTATTGGTATTATTATGTATTACTCAGCAATGCTATACAGACACCAGCTGCATATCCACTTTGTGGACACTTCTTACTACTATTCGTTTTCTTTGTACATTGGACAGGTGTTTGCATCTCTTTATTACTGCATTTTCCCTCAGTTCCAGTTAATAGGAGCTGTTCTCCTTATCAACAAAATGTTCTCCTTTTTAATTTAAAAAAATTGTCTAAAATACATTTTTGAAAATATTGGGATGAAACTTTCATGATGCTTATGCCAATAAGTTGGAGATTTGTTTAACATTTAATATTAATTTTTACTTAATTCAAATATTTTTTGCCCAGCCCCAGCTTTTACAGCCCAGGCTGTAGCAGCTTAAGGGTTAATGCATGTGGTTTGTATTACGTAGGCTGTTAGAGAGGGATTGGAGGCAGCCGAGAACCCGCCCATACCCACTTCCCCATTCCTGCCCCACCCTCCTTACTCCTGCCCACCCTCCTTACTCCTGCCCACCCTCCTTACTACTGCCCACCCTTCTTACTCCTGCCCACCCTCCTTACTTCTGCCCACCCTCTTTATTCCTGCCCACCCTCCTTACTCCTGCCTACCCTCCTTATTCCTGCCCACCTTTCTTACTCCTGCCCACCCTCTTTAGTCCTGCCCACCCTCCTTATTCCTGCCCACCCTCTTTATTCCTGCCCACCCTCCTTACTCCTGCCTACCCTCCTTATTCCTGCCCACCTTTCTTACTCCTGCCCACCCTCTTTAGTCCTGCCCACCCTCCTTACTCCTGCCCACCCTCCTTTCTCCGGCCCACCCTCCTTACTCCTGCCCACCCTCCTTACTTCTGCCTACCCTCCTTACTCATGGCAAGCCTCCTTACTCCTGCCCACCCTCCTTACTCCTTCCCACCCTCCTTACTCCTGCCCACCCTCCTTGCTCCTGCCCACCCTCCATACTCCGGCCCACCCTCCTTACTCCTGCCCGCCCTCTTTATTCCTGCCCACCCTCCTTACTCCTGCCTACCCTCCTTATTCCTGCCCACCTTTCTTACTCCTGCCCACCCTCTTTAGTCCTGCCCACCCTCCTTACTCCTGCCCACCCTCCTTTCTCCGGCCCACCCTCCTTACTCCAGCCCACCCTCCTTACTTCTGCCTACCCTCCTTACTTTTGTTCAAAGCACAATACCTAAAAAAAATTATTTAATTTTTCTAAAAATTTACTATGTTTTGGTGGGAAAAATTTAGTCATAGGAACCTTAAATTTGTTTTATTTTGCCTAATAGGTAATACTGCTTCCATCTGTGCTCGTCTACCAAGGACGATAGCAAACACAACTTCTGCCCATTAATGATGGTAAGGACAATTTTATTCTTACTGTACTACCAGTGTGTGTGTGTGTGTATCATGATATTGTCATTAACTAGTGATGGTAAGTATATTTATTATGTTGTCATTAACTAGTGATGCTGAGCGTATTAACCCTTTAAGTGCACAACACATCATATGATGGGTTGAGTGACTTGCAGTAACTTGCGCTTTACATCATATGATGCATTGGAGTACCGCGCAAGATTTAAAAGGCCCCACGGGGTAGAGCGGGCTCCCATACACTGCTTAGGGGCTATAGTAAACAGACGCCATTTTGTAAAAAAAATCCAGCTCACGCTACCATCGCGTGGGAGGCATCAGTTACCCAGCAGCCACCATGTCGAGCGCACGGCCGAACACTTCCCGGGCGCGCACCACGTAATCACTCGCCCAAGAGCAAATAACCAGTGAATTATTTTCTGATGGTGAGGAAAGTGATTTTGATGACTCTGACATTGATAAAGACTACGCACAATTGACCGATGATAGCACGGACAATGAAAATGAGATACGGCCTCCCATGGCGAGGCCTATATGCTCACCCATACCACCTTGCCCAGTGTCTACTCCAATTCACCCTCGACCACACAGTTCATGTGCTTATTTAGAGTCTGAGGATATTCTCGGTGACGAGTCAGAGGAAGGTGACTCTATTTCTGGTTTTAGTGAAGTGGAATCAGAACATAGTGTTACCCTCCCTTAGGGAGCCGGTCGGCCGAGCGGACAGCACGCTGGACTTGTGATCCTGTGGTCCTGGGTTCGATCCCAGGCGCCGGCGAGAAACATTGGGCAGAGTTTCTTTCACCCTATGCCCCTGTTACCTAGCAGTAAAATAGGTACCTGGGTGTTAGTCAGCTGTCACGGGCTGCTTCCTGGGGGTGGAGGCCTGGTCGAGGACCGGGCCGCGGGGACACTAAAGCCCTGAAATCATCTCAAGATAACCTCAAGATATACCGAGCCTGGTGCCAGTACCAGTGGTGTTACTGGGCGAGAATTTGTTGCGTCAGCAGCGTCTCGCTCAGCCAAGTGCCACCGCATGGAACAACATGAGGCACCAAGAGTAGTGTAGTGATGGTGATGTTCTCGGGTAGTGTGGTGATGTTCACGTGTTTCCACCTTATGTGCACGTAGCGGCCGTACTGTGCATAGACGGGCTTCAGCTCCTGGTCCACGGTGTACATCGCTTCCTCGCCGTCGTGCCTCTGTTGCGTCTCGCAGGACACCAGGTGTTCTAGTGTGGAGTGATGGTGCTGGTTTTTTTCCTCAAATTCCTGCCTTTGACAATAAAGACGGGATTACCGAACTTTTCCCTGATAATGGAGAGGATATGAGTGAATTAGATTATTTTACAGCATTCTATGATGAGCCGCTCATGGAATATATTGTACACCAAACGAACCTTCATGCGACTCATCTCATTAGAAGAGAGATAACAGAATTTTCACGATTGCAACGTTGGAAAACCACCAATGTAGGTGAAATGTATGCGTTTTTAGCAATATGTATGTTGATGAAGCTCTGTGTCAAACATGCTATTACAGATTACTGGAGCAAAGATCTGACTATTCCAACACCTTTCTTAGGGAAATATATATCCCGAGATAGGTTTCAGATACTCCTCAGGTGTCTGCATTTTGCAAGTAATGAGGACCGGACAGAGGATGATTTACTTTGGCGAGTGATGCACTATATGAATGAAGTGATTGATAAGTTCAGAGATTTTTACGTACCAGCACAGAAGCTGGTGATTGACGAATCCTTTGTGCTTTTCAAAGGATATGTTTCATTCAAGCAGTATATTCCCTCCAAACGGAACAGATTTGGATTGAAATTCTTTGTACTGTGTGACTGTGAAACAGGATACGTGTTACACACGATTCTGTATTCAGCTAGCGATGTAGACATTCCCGGTAACAACGAACATGGTTTCTCGGGTAGTGTGGTGAAGTCACTGATGGCACCATGGATGAACAAGGGCCACATCTTATACACAGATAATTACTATACAAGTCCATTGCTAACTAAGTTTTTGGTTGAAAATAGAACTGGATTGGTTGGCACAGTAAAGGCACGAAGGAGGGAAATGCCAGTGTTTGACGGTAGACTTGCAGTTGGTGAGTGCCAGCTATGGTAATGTGATCAAATACTCTCATTTTGGTGGAAAGACAAGAGAGAAGTGAACATGCTGACAACCATTCATGAGGGTACAATGGTGAACAGTGGCAAGGTGAACTGTGTAACGAAAGAACCAGTATATAAGCCAGATTGTGTTCTTGACTATAATATCAACATGCGTTTGATTGATAAGGCTAACATGATGGTTGGCACTATCGAGTGTGTGCGGAAAACATTGAAATGGACGAAAAAAGTGTTTTTCCATCATGTTGACATAAGCATGTTGAACTGCTATAATATGTATCTGGTGAAAACTGGACGTAAACCTAGTTTCCGTGCGTTTGCTTTTACACTTGCAACACAGTTATTAGCAAAGTTTGGTAAAGATGTCCCTGGCATGCAAAGACCAATCATGAACCCAGTGTTGCAGCATGCTGCAACACCCAGGCTTGCTCACATGGAGGCCTTTCAGCAACACAGACTAAAACATTTGTCACCAGCTGGAAAGCGTGCAATAGGCCAACGTGAATGCCTAGTATGTAAAACAACAAAAAGGAGAGTACAGAAACGTAACGTGGTGCAAACATGGTGTGAAGCGTGTGCAGTTCCATTGTGTGCTGTCGACTGCTTCAACGACTACCACTCTCTCCAAGAATTCTAAATGTGCAATAATAGTGCAAAAACCTGTACATAGTGCGTGCTTGTGTGTACATATAATAATGAACATTGTGATTACATAATATAATGGCGTAATGGAAAACATTTGTGTGCACATGTGTATACTTGATGTAACATTTATTGACAATGACTGTGATGTAACATGTGCAACACAATTAGTGACTAATATTGCTAATAAAATAGGCCTAGACACTGTAAATAATGCCGCGAAAATAAATTCGTGGCAACTCTGGCTGCTTGAAGACCGCGCGACGCCTCTGGGACGCACCGTGCATGAGCGATCATGCAGGGTGTGACGTCATCGCCCATCTTGTCGGCTCAATTACGTCGTCGGTAAGTTCAATTGAATTTTTTGTTCTCATGGTCAGGGAACACGACTTAACATGTTAGGAAGAAAAAATTTTTTTTTTTTTTTGGTATGCGCCTGTGGGTGACAAATGCTAAATAGCCCGGAGCCACACAAGGGTTATTCTTGGTGTTTTCATTACCCAGTGATGGTGAGTGTATTCATCATATTGGCATTACCCAGTGATGTTGATTGTATTAGTCATGGTATTATTAACCAGTTTTGTTGAGTGTATTAACCCTCTGAAATGCATTAGCGCCTAATTTCGCTCGATCAAGGGGTGCGCATAACACCTTAACCACTGCACTGTGCCAAACGACAAATGCTTTTCGCCAATAACTGTCCCCACCAACAAAAGTTTTTTTTTTGTACACGGTCAAAACACGCTCGCGGTAGGTTGGATACAAAATGAACTCTTGGGACCTCCAGTGAGAGGCAGCTTTCTTTGAAAAAAATTCCCAGAATGTCCTACGGCTGCTCGCTGGGTTAGTATTGAGTGAGTAACCATGGGGTGGTGCACGCGCCTCTGGCTCCCTAACACCTGTCCGACGCAGTGCTGAAAGATCGCTGAAAAATTGAAAGATGTTGAAAAATTCAGACCTTATAGCCTGAAGAACATAAGGGTCATGATATTGATGAAGCTAGGCGCAATAAGGACCTAACACAAAGGTCGGATGCAAGTGATACCACACCTATTAGGATGATACAGTGAGCGTATCCAGTTGTAGCTGTGAACGCCACTCATGTCCACCTATGCCATCTCCAATTTATATAGGTGATACATAGATGAATCGTTTTCTGGGTTCAGTGATGATGCATCTGATACAAGTAGCATAGATGAACAGTGTTAGCGGTTTCCATGGTGGTGTTTTCCATAGATATTTTCAAGATTAGCTGAATCTCTTCCAGAATGGCTCAATCTCTTTTAGATTGACTGACACTTGCCATAAATAAGTGAACCTTCCAGTCAGGGACCTTACAAAGCGATATTTTGAAGACTACCTTACTCATACCACTTACAAGTACTAAAGCCAAGGGTGTATGTGAGTGCGTTATTTGCAAGCACACAGAACAAAGAAACAGCGAAAATCTATCTGTACCTGGTGCAACGAGAGCGAAGTCGCACTGTGTACCCTGGACTACTTCATTGATTATTACTCACTTCCGAAGTACTGATTGTGTAATACAGTGTGTTAGTGTGTAAATAGTGTGTGAAACTATACATATTGTAATCTTAGTGAATTTTTAGCAAGTAATATTGCAACAATAAACATTGTGGATACATTACTGACACACAGTATCACAGTTCCATGGAACATTATGAACGTTCTGTTGTATACATA
This sequence comes from Procambarus clarkii, assembly GCF_040958095.1. Classification (NCBI taxonomy): domain Eukaryota; kingdom Metazoa; phylum Arthropoda; class Malacostraca; order Decapoda; family Cambaridae; genus Procambarus; species Procambarus clarkii. Next base: position 37,345,862 of record NC_091187.1, on the reverse strand, counting down.
TTGTAAATAACAAAAATATGCATCATATACAATAAAAAAAACTAATAAAGCCGCATTGGAAATACATAGAACAAATAATTGAAAATATATTTGTGGCAACTCACAATGCTTGAATGGCCTGCACGCTTGTTTCTGGGAGTTTCTGGTATGGGCGACAAGCCGTGATGACGTTACAGCGCACCTTGTCCATGTCCCCACAGCCAAAGTAAGTGGAATTTTGTATTTATTTTTACATAGACATGTTCAGGGTTAAAAAAACATTTTTGGGGGAACACTTGATTTCATGCGCACGAGGAATGTCACAATAAACTTGGCGCATCACAGTGGTTAAGGCACTCGTAGGTATATTGTAGGGTTCAAAACTTGGGTACAAGATGGATTCCTGAGGTGTTTACTAGCTTGAAAAAAATTCCCAGCATTCCCCACGGTTGTGGGCAGGCTCATATTCAAGGTAGCAACCATTTTGTATGTATCCATATTGAGCTCCCAGTCTCTAGTTGGCCATGTTTTTGAGAAAACACTCTATGATGTTGAAATACAGGGCATATTGCTTGAAGATGAGCATGCCAGTGATTTTGATAACTCAAATCTGGAAAAAGACCTAAGACAGGTGTCTGATACTAGTGATACAGATATTGAAGTGAATGATGTGGAGAGTGTGTACAGTACACAGCTCTCACAGCCCTGCCATACCGGCCTAGGTCATCACCATCAGTGGAACAACACAAATTAATTTTTGTATGTTCTACTGAACATTTAGCGCCAAATGCAATTTGTTCGGATTATCCGGGAATGCTTTAGAGTAGGGTTCGTTAGAGTGAGGATGCACTGTAATTGAATCACTAATATGCTCACAATACTTTTTGAGTATAGCGATGGATCACATTTTATTATATAATTATATCACACTACACACTATTGAATAATATTACTCGAAAAAAAAAAACAGAAAAAAAAATCAAAGACATTGAAATAATTAAGTAATAATATTTTTGTGGCAACTCCCGCCTGACAGCTCGGGTGGAGCTGACTGCCTCCGATGATTACTCTGTCAACGCCTCACGTTTGCCAGACTTCCTCGCCCTATTGTGGTCAAAATATGTCACAAATTATTTTCTATTTTTCCCATGATCAGGAAGCACAAATGAACACTTTTATAAGACGTGTTGCAGGCTAAAATCGCAAGAGAGCAGCCCAAGGGTTAACAAAAACCAACTAATAATATCAGGGGTTTCGCGGCCTCATGAAGGTAATGCCATCATCAATTAATGCATTTTTAAAAATCCCATTTATTGTCCGAATATTATGGGACTGGTTTTAAATGTGCCCCTTTATATTGTGAACAGTTTGATAGCAAAATGAATGACGTAGCATGAAAATTGAGATTTATTTTATTTATTTTATTTTATTTTATTTATATATATACAAGAAGGTACATTGGGTTTGTGAGAATACATTGGATAGTACAGTATTTACATTCTTGTAAAGCCACTAGTACGCGCAGCGTTTCGGGCAGGTCCTTAATCTAGCAGATAATTTTAAGTAGGTAATTTCAATCAGAATTGATAAATGATAAAAATACATTACAAGAGAAAAATGAGATGAGAGATAAGTAAGTATATTAAAGCACATTGTTATATTAAAGCTCTGATTGATTACATTGGCAGCTTGATTAGTAATTTAAACAAGATTAATAGACACCATACAGCAGATTGACAGCACATATAAGACAGCAATGATCACAATGGTAAAGATGTTCAGAATGGGTACATAAAGATTGGGAGACTGGGTAGCAAAAGATACAGATAAACAAGATTTATAAACACCATACAACAGATTGGCAGCACATATAAGAAAACAGCAATGATCACAATGGTAAAGATGTTCAAATTGGGAACATAAAGGTTGGGAGATTGGGTAGCAATTGATACAGTGCAATTTTAAGGCAAAAAGTGAAAAACTATGAAGATGAAATTAGGTACATTTTAGTATTGATTTTGAATGATGTAAAAGTTGGACAGCTTTTCAATTCAGTAGGGAGTGAGTTCCATAAACTGGGTCCCTTTATTTGCATAGAGTGTTTACACAGATTAAGTTTAACTCTGGGGATATCAAAGAGATATTTATTTCTGGTGTGGTGATATTGGGTCCTATTACATCTGTCCAGGAAGAGTTTCAGACAAGGATTTGCATTTAAGAACAGGGTTTTGTAAATGTAGTTGACACAAGAGAATTTGTGGAGTGTGATTATGTTTAGCATGTTTAGGGAGTTAAACAAGGGGGCTGTGTGTTGTCTGAAAGCAGAATTTGATATTATTCTGATAGCAGATTTTTGCTGGGTGATGATGGACTTGAGGTGGTTTGCAGTGGTTGAACCCCATGCACAGATACCATAGTTGAGATAGGGATAGATTAGTGCATAATATAGAGAGATGAGAGCAGAGTTAGGAACATAATATCTGATTTTGGAGAGTATACCAACTGTTTTAGAGACTTTCTTAGTTATGTGTTGTATGTGGGTACTGAAGTTGAGTCTCTTGTCTAGGAATATGCCAAGAAACTTACCATCATTTTTATTGCTAATGTTTACATTGTCAATCTGAAGCTGAATTGCATTTGTAGATTTGCTTCCAAATAGGATGTAGTAGGTCTTTTCTATGTTAAGTGTTAGATTGTTGGTTGACATCCATAAGTGGACTTTTTTTAGTTCATTATTAACAACATCATTTAGTGTATGTGGGTTGGGGTTGGAGTAGATGAGGGTAGTATCATCAGCAAACAAAATAGGTTTCAGAATGTTTGAGACATTAGGCAGATCATTAATGTATACAGGTATAAGAAATAGAAGAGGTCCCAAGATGCTGCCTTGTGGCACTCCAACGGTTATTGGTAGAATGGGAGAGATTATATTATTGATGGCTACACATTGGTGTCTATCACTAAGATAGGATTGGATATAGTCCAGTGCATGGCCTCGGACTCCATAATGATGGAGTTTACATAAGAGGTAATCGTGATTAACAGTATCAAAGGCCTTTCTCAGGTCAATGAAGAGTCCAATTGGAAACTCATTTTTGTCAAGGGCTGAGTAAATTATATCAAGGAGACTAATAATTGCATCGTTGGTACTCTTTTGAGAGCGGAAGCCAAACTGACAGGGGCTAAGAATGTCGAATTTTACGAGATAGGAGTAGAGCTGTTTGTAGATAATTTTTTCAAATATTTTTGATAGTATGGGTAGGTTCGATATTGGTCTATAGTTGTTTATGTCTGACGGATTACCTCCTTTATGAACTGGCGTTACTCTTGCTTTTTTAAGGATATCAGGGAAGGTATGACACTCAAGGGATTTGTTGAACAGCAGAGCTATAGGTGGCGCAAGGGCATGGGAGGCGCTCTTGTATACAATGGATGGGATTTCACTGATGTTCCCAGCTTTGGTTTTTAGTGAGTGTATGATGGACACAACATCTGACGGGCTGACTGGTGAGAGGAGAAGAGAGTTTGGATAGCTGCCTGAGAGATATGTGTTGAAAGAAAGATATGTTGTTATTAGAAAGCTGAAAAGAGTACAGTTCATCCTCACTAACGAACCCCGCTCTAGTGAATTCCCAGAAGATCCGAACAAAATGAATTAGGTACTAAATGTTCAGTGGAACATACAAATGTTTGATTAAGCGAGGATTGTTCATCCAAGCAGTCACCGAGACCGAGCGTCGGAGGTGGCTGTCATCATCTATGATTCGCCAAAGTGTAAACAGTTATACAGTGTTTTATTATGCTTACCCATTGTTTCTAGGGATAAATGGTTGAAGGATGATAAAATGGTATTAAGGGTCATTGGTGAGAGTTGTTGTCAGGGGGGGGCAAGTGGTGTCAGTAGTTAGGGTTTATTGTTAGGGGGGGCAGGTGGTGTAAGTTATTCTCATGGAAGGCAGGTTGTCAGTGGTGTAAGTTGTCAGGGAAGCTGGAGTAATAGTGGTGTCAGGGGAGGCAGGTTGTGTCAGTGGTGGAAGTTGTCAGGGAAGATGGAGTAATAGTGGTGTCAGGGGAGGCAGGTTGTGTCAGTGGTGGAAGTTGTCAGGGAAGATGGAGTAATAGTGGTGTCAGGGGAGGCAGGTTGTGTCAGTGGAGGAAGTTGTCAGGGAAGATGGAGTAATAGTGGTGTCAGGGGAGGCTGGTTGTGTCAGTGGTGGAAGTTGTCAGGGAAGATGGAGTAATAGTGGTGTCAGGGGAGGCAGGTTGTGTCAGTGGAGGAAGTTGTCAGGGAAGATGGAGTAATAGTGGTGTCAGGGGAGGCTGGTTGTGTCAGTGGTGGAAGTTGTCAGGGAAGATGGAGTAACAGTGGTGTCAGGGGAGGCAGGTTGTGTCAGTGGAGAGCTCTGGCTCGAGTTATCATGTAAATGGCAACATGTGGCTGGCGCCTCCATGCTCCACCTCGATAGTTCACTCACTGTCTGCTTTTCACCAAATTAGCTGAGAAAATGTTACCATTTCAGTTGTTTGCAACACAAAGCTCTATCATATTCCATAGTCAAAATGAACAATTTATAATAAATTGTGGTGTCAGTGGTGAGAGGATGTATTAGGGGGTGGAAAGGCGTCAGAGAAGGAGGGTGAGTAGAGACGCCAGCTGACTGCTGCAGCATGTGCCTGCCTCGATACTAAGCTCACTTGCTGCTTTTGACAAAATTAGGAGAGAAAATTTTACCATTTCAGTGGCTTGTAATGCATCACTCTACCATATTCCGTAGTCAAAATGAAGAATTCATAATAATGTGTGGAGTCAGTGGTGAGGGGATGTATTGGGGGGGGGGGGAGGGAGGGGTAAGGAGGCGGCTAGCCTCTATGCAGTCAACATTGGGTCGAGTTTCGTCGAGGTCTGGGTTCAAGGCCTGGTTTGAGGTCTGGCCTGAGGCCTGGTCTGAGGCCTGGTCTGAGGCCTGGTCTGAGGCCTGGCCTGAGGCCTGGTCTGGCCCAAGGCCTGTCAGTCTGGCTGCCACCCTCCCCCCCTCGCTCCTATACCGCCAACATGCTGCAACCCCCCTTCCCCTCCCCTCCCGCACCTGACTACCAGCGGCCGGCCCTGACCCTCCTTCCCCTACCACCGGCGGCCCGCCTACCACCCCTCCTCTTCAGTTTGTTGAGAAAATTATGTGATTTTGCTTTTTTGGATTCAATAATGCTCATATATGTAGAATTTTTAATCCAAATTGTTTGTAAGTGATTGTTCTATCAAATGCCATAGTGAAAATGAAGACTTCATAATAAATGAATTGTTTATGAATATTTATGTAGACTGATACAGTTGGCTTATGGAAATCCTGGCCAATACATCATATTTGCGGCCACCAATAACAGTCACATAGTTTTGATTTTAATATGGAATTGTTTACAATTGATTGTTCTATCATGTGCCATGTTCAAAATTATAAATACATAATAAATAGATTTTCTGTGATTTTTTGTTTTGTTGATAGTGGATGTAGGACCTTTGTTATTTTCACATCAAGGGGAGGGACAGCCTGGGGCTGACGGGTAGAACGAATTCCGCAGTGAAACGAATCGGCCTCACCTCATATAACGCCTACGCCTCGTTCGAGTGAGGTCACACTGTATAAACATTTGAGTGTGGTTTGTTCGCTCACGGCCAATGCTCAGCCTTCGTTGCAGTGTGTGCCAGGTCGCTTGCCAGGCCAGCAAAAGAGTTAATCTTCCTTGGAGATTTCAATTTACCGAGTCTAAGATGGAGAATGGCAAACACAAATATCATAGCAGGGAATGACCCGGGAAATAACCAACCACAGGTCAGAGAACTTTTGAGATTCTGTGACAAATTCTCGCTCAATCAACAGATTTCAGAACCAACTAGGAACGAAAACACACTAGACTTGTTTTCTAGTGTGTTTTTGTTGTTTTCTAGTTTTCTAGACTTGTTTTCTAGTTCATCATTAGTTCACAAACAATGATGAACTAATCAGAGACATCACAATCTCAGATACTTCATACTCAGACCATAAGCTCATTGAAGTGCAAACTAGCATAAATAACGGTAGTAGGTCTAAGAGACCCAACAAGCGAGAAGGAATATTCAATCAATTCAATTTTAACAATAAGAGGATCGACTGGGAAAAAATAAATGTAGACCTTGCAACCATTCAATCGGAGACGGTCTTCAGCGACAAAACTCTCACACAGGGAATAGCTCAACTGACAGCTGAAGCTTACAAGGTCTGCTTGAAGCACGTGCCTGTGAGGAGGGGCAGAAAGAGGACCACTCTAGAAAGAGAACGCAGACAACTGTACAGGAGAAGGAAAAAAATAACGGAAATGCTTCGGCAGACACAACTATCACAAGCAAGAAAAATAAGCCTAAGCAGGGAGATCGAAGAAATAGAACAAACGTTGAAGCGATCATATGAGTCTGAGGAAATGGAATTCGAACAGAAAGCTATACAAGAGATAAGGAAAAATCCGAAATATTTTTTCACATATGCAAAATCAAAATCAAAAACCTCTACCAGTATTGGTCCGTTAATTACAAATGAAGGTACGTACACAGAGGACAACAAAGAGATTAGTGAAATTCTAAGAAGCCAGTATGAGGCTATGTTTAGCACACCAATAAACAACATGAAAGATGATGACCCAGACAGCTTCTTTATGAATGACATTCAAGCTGCAGATAATATAACGGATATTACCACAAACTCGGAAAACTTTGAAAGAGAAATTGACAATATGCCTATGCACTCAGCTCCTGGGCCTGACTCATGGAATTCAATATTCATAAAGAAATGTAAAGTACCAGTAGCGAGAGCACTCAGCGTAATTTGGAGAAAGAGCCTGGATACAGGAGACATACCAGCACCACTTAAATCTGCAGATATAGCTCCGTTGCACAAGGGGGGGAGTAAAGCCTTGGCAAAAAATTATAGACCAGTTGCACTAACATCACACATAATAAAAGTGTTTAAAATGTTTGTATATAGGGTAATAACACCACAAACAGTATTGTTGGGGGTGAAACTTTAGTGCGTCTGACCTTGAATGTGTGAAGGAAGCAGCCGCCACCTGACTGTGTGTAGCGACGTCTCTTAGTGCCTGAACTAACTATATCAACTTAGTTGTACAGTTGTGGTGAACAAAACATGTAGATACTTACATATAACATCTGTATATAGTGAATAAAAGCAAAAACAGTATTGTGGGAGGAGAATGTGGGTGAGGGAGGGAGGAAGTAGCAGCCAGAGGCGGGCTGCCACTGGTTGCCACTGCCACTCAGCATGCCAACTTAGTGGTTCGTTATGGTGAACACGAATGTAGATACTTATATGTAACGTCTGTATATAGTGAATAAAAGCAAAAACAGTATGGTGGGAGAAGAATGTGGGCGAGTGATGTGTTGAGGGAGTGAGTGGCTGGCTGGTGTGTGGCGGTCACTCCTCGTTGCTTTTTGACTCATATTAGCGACTTAATGGTACGTTATGGTGAACAAAACATGCAGATACTTATATATAACCTGTGTATATAGTGTAATAATCGACAAAGTATTTGTTCACTGTTTGATGAACATAATAATTGAATCAACAATATGCACACCATATTTTTGAGTACAGCGATGATTCACTCATTTTATTATATAAATATATCACACTACACACTATTGAATAATATTACAGCAAAAATACTATGAAAAATCAATCAGAGACATTGAAATAATTAGGTAATTATCTCTTTGTGGCCACTCCTGCCTGACAGTTGGCGAGCAACAGACCACTTGGGACGCACGCTGAGTCAGCGCCTGTTTTTTGCCAGACTTCCCCGCCCTATAGCAGGCAATATATGCCACTTACGATATTTTTTATTATTTTTCCCATGATCAGAGAACACAAATTAACAGGTTTAAAAGAAAAAATAATTTTTGTTTGTATGCGCCTGTGGGTGACAAATGCTAAATAGTTTGGAGCCACACAAGGGGTTAAACATAATGCAGGGTACATAACACAATCAAATTTGCCCATAGTAGGTAAGCACCATGTAAAGAATTTGGGAATAATGATGTCTAACGACCTAATGTTTAGGGAGCATAACCAAGCAAATATTGCGTCTGCCAGAAAAATGATGGATTACGAGAACTTTCAAATCCAGGGATCCCATCACAATGGTTGTGCTCTTCAAATCACTTGTGTTGTCGCATCATGAGTACTGCTCAGTACTCACTTTACCCTTCAGAGCAGGAGAGATTGCAGAAATAGAGGGAATACAGAGAACATATACGGCATACATAGACCCGATAAAGCACCTAAATTATTGGGATCGTCTCAAAGCCCTCCAAATGTACTCACTAGAAAGACGACGAGAGAGATATCAAATAATATACATATGGAAAATACTAGAGGGCCAGGTTCCAAATCTACACTGTAAAATAACAACATACTGGAGTGAATGAAACGAAAGAAAATGCACAATAAAACCAGTGAAGAGCAGTGTGCCGTAGGCACAGAGAACACTGTATAAACATCAGTGGTCCGTGGTTGTTCAACATTCTCCCGGCAATCATAAGAAATATTGCTGGGACAACCATGGACATTTTCAAGAGAAAACTAGATAGGTTTCTCCAAGGAGTGCTGGACCAACCGGGCTGTGGTGGGTATGTGGGCCGCTCCAAGCAACAGCCTGGTGGACCAAACTCTCACAAGTCAGAGTTTGAGGAGTAGAGAGTACTCCTCAAGTACTTCCAGTCGAGTAGAAGTAGGAGTAGAACAACTCCTAGAACCCCATCAAGCAGGAAAACCGCCTCTAGATACAATGAAGATAAGCCTTAGGCTACACAATGAAACTTGTAAAAGCAACTGTATTGCTGCTGCCTCTAATATCAACTGGGAGTTTGAAATAGGTGACATAGTGAATATCAACCTTGCAGTGCAAACATTTCTTCACAAAACTTTTAGCCTTGCCTTAAGGCTACCTTGAGGTGTTTTCTGGGCTTAGCGTCCCTGCTGCCCGGTCGTCGACCAGGCCTCCTCGTTGCTGGATTGGTCAACCAGGCTGTTGAATGCGGCTACTCGCAGCCTGATGTATAAATCACAGCCTGGTTAATCAGGTATCATTTGGAGGTGCTTATTGAGTTCTCTCTTGAACATTGTGAGGGGTCGGCCAGTTATGCCTCTTATATTTAGTGGAAGCGTGTTGAACAGTATCGGGCCTCTGATGTTGACAGAGTTCTCTCAGAGTACCTATTGAACCTCTGCTCTTCAACGGGGGTATTCTGCACATGCTGCCATACCTTCCGGTCTCAAATGATATTATTTCTGTGTGCAGATTTGGGACCAGCCCCTCTACTATTTTCCACGAGTAAATTACAGTAGTTGCATGTCTCTGCACCTTTTCCAGTTTGTTGATGTGCTGCTTAAGATATGGGCACTATACAACCACTGCATATTCCAGTTTTGGTCTGACAATAGTTGTGAATAATTTCTTTAGTATTTTGCCATCCATGTATTTAAAAGCAATTCTGAAGTTAGAAAGTGTAGCATTGGCTCTAAACACAATGTTCTTTATGTGGTCCTCAGGTGATAGCTTTTTATCTAGAACCACTTCTAGATCTCTTTCTTTATCCGAATTCTTTAAAGATTTCTCACATTTCATAGAGGTGTCTGAATATAAAGTGAAAAAAATGCCAAAGGAGCTAAGTAAGAACAAAGCATTTGGTCCAGATGGAATTTCACCATGGGTTTTGAGAGAATGTGCACTTGAGCTCAGCATTCCACTTAACAGATTTTTTCAGGCATCCCCGTGAACAGGAGTCCTAGCAGATGTGTGGAAAAAGGCTAACACAGAACAAATGTTTGCACTACAAGGTTGATATTCACTGTACTACCTATTTCAGATTCCCTGTTGATATTAGAGGCAGCAGCAATCTACAACAGTGGCAGCAGGGAAGATCCCATCAAATATAGACCTGTATCATTGACAAGTGTTATAGTCAAAATATTGGAAAAAACCAGCGTTGAATGTAATGAAACGCCATTTTCTGGGTGAGACCCGGAGGCTCCCCGGAGCTTTACCAGGCTGATATGCTAATGTCAGACTTTGGCATCAGTCATGTGTATGGAGTTCTAGGGCCTACCGGGAACCACGGCCAGAACCTGGCCCCCTCAGAGAGGCAAGGGGAGCAATGGCCTATAGAATGGCTTATGCATCGTTAACGATGCATAAGCAACAGGGCTCCATTAAGGAACATATAATCTCTTCCCACAACCAGACCATCACTAGAGAAGTCTTATCAAAAAACACGGAAATCATCGATAGATACAGCGATAGCAGGCGGCCTGATATCTGCGAGGCACTACACATTAAGAAGTCGATACCAGCAATCAACAGCCAATTAATGCACAACTATATTCTACCCACTTCAAGACTCCGCACCAATATAGAAGCATCAAGAAATATGGGCCAATAGGCCCATTGCAGTTACTTACATTCTTCCTTTTAACTTACAAAATATTATACCCATTGTTTTGTGTTCTGTCTTGTGTTGAAAATTTGTTTTCACCTCATCCAAAACTGTTGTAACATATCACCTCACCCAAATGCAGGTATAAAATCAAAGCTGTTTAACCCTTACACTGCTCAGGGGTCCTGGGGACATTTACACCCCTGTGTGCAAGAAAAATAGAATTCAACATTTTTTTTTCGTCTTCTAGACATGTTAATTTGTGTCCCCTGAGCACGGGAAAAATAAAAAAAAAATCGTAGGTGACATATTTTGGGCGCAATTGACCGAGGAAGTCTGGCAAAAAGTGGGCGTTGACAGCGCAGTCGTCAGACCCGTTAGCGTCACCCGCGCTGACAGGTGGGAGTTGCCACAAAGATATTATTACCTAATTGTTTCAATGTCTTCGATTTATTTTTTCTTAGTTTTTTTGCAGTAATATTATATTATTCAATAGTGTGTATTGTAATATATTTATATAATAAAAGTGATGAATAATCGCTATACTCAAAAGTATGATGTGTATATTAGTGATTCAATTATGTTTATAAAACAATAAACAAATAGTTTTGCTGCTATTACACTCTATACACATGTTATATATAAGTATTTGCATGTTTTGGTCACCATAACGAATCACTAAGTTGGTATTGAGAGTCGAAAAGCAACGAGGAGTTACCGCCACACACCAGCCAGCCACTCGCTGCCACTCCCTCAACACACGCACTAAACTTTCTTCCCCCAACAATACCATTTGTGGTGTTATTACACTATATACAGACGTTATATGTAAGTATGTATATATTTTGTTCACCACAACTGTAAAGCTAAGCTGATATAGTTAGTTCAGGCACTAAGAGTCGTCGCTATACACAGATGGCGGCTGGCGGCTCCCTCACTCATTCAAGGTCACACGCACTAAACTTTCTCCCCCAACAATACTGTTTGCAGTGTTATTACCCTATATACACATTATATATAAGTATCTACATGTTTTATGCACCGTAACTGTACACCTAAGCTTGTAGTGCGCCCAAAGAGCATAGTGGCCACCCTCTAAACAGCTAGACAAATCGTGCAGACGACGTCACCTCCGTCACTCAAATGGCTCCTCCCAGCATAATCCTTTTGCTGTTATTACACTAATACACACATTATATATAAGTATCTACATTTGTGTTCACCATAGAGAACCACTGACCTGGTATGGTGAATGCAAACAATAACAGGTGGGCACACAGTCAGTAAACGATGCTGTCTCCCTCCGTCTCTCAGCATCACTCCTCCCACAGCGCTAATTATTACAACAATCCTGCTATTATCACAACCCTGGTTATTTATATCACAGTCATGGGTCATCTGTAATATTGTCATCGCTAAATAATAACAATTATATATTTTGACATTTTTCGGCGATGCTGTGGTCACAAGCTGAACAGCAATGCTGTTCGCTCATGCTGCATGCGCCAGCCTTGGTTGCTCCAACAGTACTGTGCCTCTTACACTTGAGAATATTGCCCACGATTTTTTTAAAAAATGGCGTCTGTTTACAAGAGCCCTGAGGAAGTTACTGTGAACCCCGTGTAGCCGCGGGCCATTTGAATCGGGCCTGGCACCCTATGGCGTATATATACGCCATGCGCACCGTGGGACATGTTACTCAGGGCGTATATATACACCATGAGCAATTTAAGGGTTAAACTCTGTTTAGTGTTTGCAAGTTATAGTTGTGTGTGTGTAAACTAAAGTCTTTGAAAATGTAATAATTTATTACGAAACGCGTTCACATGTCAAGCCGCCTGCTATCGCTGTATCTATCGGTGATTTCTGTGTTGTTAGATAGATAGTTGTTTGATAATCATCGATAGATACAGCGATAGCAGGCGGCTTGACGTCTGCGAAGCACTACACATCAAGAAGTCAACACCAGCAATCAACAGCCAATTAATGCACAACTATATTCTACCCACTTCAAGACTCCGCTCCAATATAGAAGCATCAAGAAATATGGATCAATAGGCTTTCTACAATTACTTCCATTCAATACCCATTGTTTCGTGTTCTGTCTTGTGTTTGAATTTAATACCCATTCAATACCCATTGTTTCGTGTTCTGTCTTGTGTTGGAATTTAATACCCATTGTTGAAAGTTCGTTTTTTCACCTCATCCACCTCACCCAAATGTAGATATAAACCTCGAAGATGTGTAAGCTCTATTCAGTTTCAGTTGTGTGTTTGTAAACTAAAGTCTTTGAAAATGTAATAAGTTTTACGAAACGCACTCAAGTGCGTTATATATATATATATATATATATATATATATATATATATATATATATATATATATATATATATATATATATATATATATATTAGTACAGTGGTACCTCGCATAACGATCGCCCCAAAAGACGAACATTTTGGGTAACGAACGGCCCGATCGGCGTCAAATCGTCCCGTATGACGACCGCTGGTTTGAGTAACGTCAACACCACATGGTGGGCCAGGTGGGGTCGCGCTGCTTCTTGCACATTCTTAGACGCCTCTGACAATGCATATAAATTATGTTGTTCTTGTTTAAAGATGCTAATGATACTGGGATATAATGAGGTGACTGCTGAGATGTTGCAAAGCATTGACGTTTTTGTAGGAAAAAAGAAATGAAATGTCTGATATACAACAAATGTCAAAAATGTTCATTCGGTGTTCGGCAGGTAGGCTGCTCCATTATAACAATCTTTCTTTGTTTCAAATGTGTTCCATTTGTTTTGTATTTGTCATTTACGTCTCAATAATGGAGAAGCCTACCTTACATACACTGAATAAACCATTATGACATTTTCCTTTCTTCAAATGTGTTCAATATTTATTTTTCATTTGTCTAATAGCAAAATGTTCGTTCAGTGGTCGGCAGGTAGGCTGCTCCATGTTTCTTACATACAAAAAACGTAAATAATAAAAAAAATGAAGATTTTTGGAAACCAGTACAAATGTCAAAAAGGTTCGTTCGGTCGTCTACAGGTCGGCTGCTCCATGTTTCTTAAATAAATAAAAAAACGAAAAATAAAAGAACTGTTGAAACAATTTGAAAAATGGACAAATGTCATAAAGGTTCGTTCAGTGTTTGTCGGGTAGGCTGCTCCATTATTGAGACATAAGTGACAAATACAAAACAAATGGAACACATTTGAAACAAAGAAAGATTGTCATAATGGAGCAGCCTACCCAACAAACACTGCACGAACAATATGCTATAATGAATATGAAAGACAAGGGCTGCTGGCTGGGTTAGTACTGCGTGAGCAACCATTTGTGGCACACGCGCCTCTGGCTCTCAAACACCTGTCCCACACGGTGTTGAAAGACTGCGCTCAGTCGGTGCAATTCAGACCCTATTGTTTGAAGAACATAAGGGTCATAACATTGGTGAAGCTAGGCGCAATAAGGGCTTAACACAATGGTCGGATGCCAGTGATACAGCACCTATGAGGATGATACAGCGAGCGTATCCAGTTGTAGCTCTGAGCCCCACCCTTGCCATCTCGAATTTATATAGATGATACATAGATGAATCGTTTTCTGGGTTCAGTGATGATGCATCTGATACAAGTAGCATAGATGAACTGTGTTAGCAGCTTCCATGGTGGTGTTGTTCATTGATATTTTCAAGAATACCTGAATCTCTTCCTGACTGATGGACACTCTTTGAGGCTAGCTGAATCTCTTCCTGTGTGGGACCTTACAAAGCGATCTTTTCAAGACTACCTTACAAATAGAGCTTTTCCTATAATCGTTTCAATACTACCATATGCTTTACAAGCTTGGCTACATACCACCTACAAGTACTAAAGCCAAGGGTGCACGCGAGTGCGTTATTTGCAAGCACACAGAACGATGAAACGGGAAACGAAAATCTATCTGTAGCTGGTGCAAGGAGAGCAAAGTCGCGCTGTGTACCATGGACTACTTCATTGACTATTACGCACCTCCAAAGTACTGAGTGTGTAATACAGTGTATTATTGTGTAAATATTATGTGAAACTGTACATATTGTAATTTTAGTGAATTTTTACCACGTAATATTGTGACAATAAACATTTATTGTGGACACATTACTGACACATGTATCACAGTTTCATGGAAAATTATGAACATTCTACTGTATACATATTGTAAAGGTCACAAATATGCATCATATACGATAAAAGAAACAAATAAAACCGCATTGGAAATGCATAGAAAAAATATTTGAAAATATATTTGTGGCAACACGCGGTGCTTGAATGGCCTGCGCGACCGTGTCTGGGAGCTTCACACACGGGCGACCAGGCCCTGATGACGTCACAGCGCACCTTGTCCACACCCTCACAGCCAAAGTAAGTGGAATTTGGTAATTATTTTTACATAGACATGTTCAGGGACGGTAATTTATCATT
>NC_091187.1:37305929-37325929 GCF_040958095.1 Procambarus clarkii | reverse complement strand
GTATTGCCTCTATATAAACACTTTTGACATGGAGACACATAAAGATGAGAGTTGACTTTATATATTGGAAACTTTTTGCTCTAATACCTGATACATTTTTATTAATAAAGTCAACTGTCATCTTGGTGTTTCTCTACACTGTGGTCAGTGTAGAGAAACATTACTTATATTGTCAAATTACTTTACTCAGTCTGATGCTTCATTATAGTCCAGTTACTTTACTCAGAGCCTGATGCTTCATTAAAATCCAGTTACTTTACTTAATGCCTGATGCTTCATTATAGTCCAGTTACTTTACTCAGAGCCTGATGCTTCATTATAGTCCAGGTTCCACATTAATGTTTGTGTTGGTAATGACAGGTGCAGGAGACCATCAGGGAGGCCCTGGAGATGATGACCACAGAGACAGGTGCCACAGCTGGCCCCGTACACCTGGGAGACTCAGCCTCCACCATTAATGTTTGTGTTGGTAATGACATGTGCAGGAGACCATCAGGGAGGCCCTGGAGATGATGACCACAGAGACAGGTGCCACAGCTGACCCCGTACACCTGGGAGACTCAGCCTCCACCATTAATGTTTGTGTTGGTAATGACAGGTGCAGGAGACCATCAGGGAGGCCCTGGAGATGATGACCACAGAGACAGGTGCCACAGCTGACCCCGTACACCTGGGAGACTCAGCCTCCACCATTAATGTTTGTGTTGGTAATGACAGGTGCAGAAGACCATCAGGGAGGCCCTGGAGATGATGACCACAGAGACAGGTGCCGCAGGTGACCCTGTACACCTGGGAGACTCAGCTTCCAGCATCATGAATAAAGTTCAGGAAATCACTGGACAGATCCCCCAGAAGCAATTAACAGTAAGTTTTTTATTTTCTCTCATAGGTCATATCACAAGATATTGAGTTGCATTTTGAGGAGAGGAAGCCTGTTCTTAGGTTTATCGAGGTTCCCCAAGGTCAACTACTGACTTTCCTTAACATACAATTTACAATAGTTTCCTACCTCTGGGATAAATATTTACTGGTAGGTGAACAGGTGGAACCGGTGAAAGGAAGCATGTGAACCACTTCTGTCCTGCATGGTGATTGAACCTGTGATCCTCTACTAAACCCGGGATCCTTGCCCCCCGTCACAGACGCACAGAGAGCGGGTGACACTCCACCAAGTGGAGTGGAGGAGTGTCACCACTCCATCTTACCGGGAAAGCATCCAGGAAGACAGTGAACCAAAACACACCACTGATGGGTTCGAAGAGACTGAAGGCTTGAAACTGCCAACAAACTCCCAAACAATACCAGCACCAACCCCTTGCCAGTAGAGGGGGGGGGCTGGAGCTACAGGTCCAGCACCAACCACCATGCCAGTAGAAGGGGGCTGGAGCTACAGGTCCAGCACCAACCCTTTGCCAGTAGAGGGGGGCAGGAGCTACAGATCCAGCAACAACCACCCTGCCAGTAGAGGGCTGTCTGGAGCTACAGGTCCAGCACCAACCCCCCTGCCAGTAGAGGGGGGTATGGAGCTACAGGTCTAGCACCACCCCCCCCCCTGCCAGTAGAGGTGGGCTAGGGCTACAGGTTCAGCACCAACCCCTTCCCAGTAGAGGGGGGGGGGCTGGAGCTACAGGTCCAGCACCAACCTCTTGCTAGTAGAAGGAGGCTGGAGCTACAGGTTCAGCACCAACCCCCTGCCAGTAGAGGGGGGCTGGAGCTACAGGTCCAGCACCAACCCCCTGCCAGTAGAGAGGGGCTGGAGCTACAGGTTCAGCACCAACCCCTTGCCAGTAGAGGGGGGTGGAGCTACAGATCCAGCACCAACCTCTTGCCAATAGATGGAGGTTGGAGCTACAGGTCCAGCACCAACCCCCTGCCAGTAGAGGGAGGCTGGAGCTTAAGGTCCAGCACCAACCCCCTGCCAGTAGAGAGGGGGCTGGAGCTACAGGTCCAGCACCAACCCCCTGCCAGTAGAGGTGGGCTGGAGATACAGGTCCAGCAACAACCTCCTGCCAGTATAGGGGGCTGGAGCAACAGGTCCAGCACCAACCACCTGCCAGTTGAGGGGCACTGGAGCTACAGGTCCAGCACCAACCCTCTGCCAGTAGAGGTGGGCTGGAGCTACAGGTCCAGCACCAACCCACTGCCAGTAGAGGGGGGCTGGAGCTACAGGTCCAGCACCAACCCCCTGCCAGTTGAGGGGGGCTGGAGCTACAGGTTCAGAACCAACCCCCTGCCAGTAGACGTGAGCTGGAGCTACAGGTCCAGCACCAACCACCTGCCAGTAGAGGGGTGCTGGAGCTATAGGTCCAGCACCAACCCCTGACAGTAGAGAAGGGGATGGAGTTATAGGTCCATCACCAACCCCCTGCCAGTAGACGGAGGCTGTAGCTACAGGTCCAGCACAAACCCCCTGCCAGTAGAGGGAGGGGGGGGGCTGGAGTTACAGGTCCAGCACAAACCCCCTGCCAGTAGAGGGGGGTCTGGCGATGCAGGTCCAACACTAACCCCCAACCAGTAGTAGGGGGCGGGGACTACAGGTCCAGTATCAACCCCCTGTCAGTAGAGAGGGGCTGGAGCTACAGGTTCAGCATCAGCCCCCTGCTAGTAGAGGGAGGCTGGAGCTACAGGTCCAGCAACAACCCCCTGCCAGTAGAGGTGGGCTGGAGCTACAGGTCCAGCACCAACCTCTTGCCAGTAGAAGGAGGCTGGAGCTACAGGTCCAGCACCAACCCTTTGCCAGTAGAAGGGGGCTGGAGGTACAGGTCCAGCACCATCCACCCTGCCAGTAGAGGGGGGCTGGAGGTACAGGTCCAGCACCAACCCTTTGCCAGTAGAGGGGGGTGGAGCAACAGGTTCAGCACCAACCTCCCCTGCCAGTAGAGGGGGGTCTGGAGCTACAGGTCCAGCACCAAACCCCCTGCCAGTAGAGAGGGGCTGGAGCTACAGTTCAGCACCAACCCATTGCCAGTAGAGGGGGACTGGAGCTACAGGTCCAGCACCAACCCCCTGACAGTAGAGGGGGCTGGAGCTACAGGTCCAGCACCAATCCCCTGCCTGTAGAGGGAGACTGGAGCTACAGGTCCAGCACCTAGCCCCCTGCCAGTAGAGGGGGCCTGGAGCTACAGGTCCAGCACCAACCCCCCTGCCAGAAAAGGGGGGGCTGAAGCTACAGGTCCAGCACCAACCCCTCTGCCAGTAGACGAGAGGCCGAGGATACAGGTCCAGCACCAACCCTCTGCCAGTAGAGGGGGGCTGAAGCTACAGGTCCAGCACAAACCCCTTGCCAGTAGAGGGTAGCTGGAGCTATAAGTCCAGCACCAACCCCCTGCCAGTAGAGGGGGGGGGACTGGAGCTAAAGGTCCAGCACCAAACCCCTGCAAGTAGAGAGGGGCTGGAGCTACAGGTCCAACACCAACTCCTATGCCAGTAGAAGGGGGGGGGGGGGGCTGGAGCTATAGGTCCAGCATCCAACCCCTGTCATTAGATGGGGTTGGTGCTGCACCTGTAGCTCTAGCCCCATGTCAGTAGAGGAGGGCTGGAGATACAAGCCCAGCATCATTCCCCCTCAAGTAGAGGGAGGCTGGAGCTGCAGGTCTAGCACCAACCCCCCTGCCAGTAGAGAGGGGGCTGGAACTACAGGTCCAGCACCAACCTCCTGCTTGTAGAAGGGGCTGGAGCTTCAGGTCCAGCACCAACCCCCTGCCAGTAGAGGCGGGAGCTTGAGCTACAGGTCCAGCAGCAACCCCCTGCCAGTAGAGTGGGGGCTGGAGCAACAGGTCCATCCCTAACCTCCTGCCAGTAGAAGGGGTCCTGGAGCTACAGGTTCAGCATCAACCCCCTGCCAGTAGAGAGGGGCTGGAGCTACAGGTCCAGCACCAACCCCCTTCTAGTAGAGGGGGGTGGGGGCTGGGGCTACAGATCCAATACCAACCCCCTGCCAGTAGAGGGGGGCTGGAGCTACAGGTCCAGCACCAACCTCCCTGCCAGTAGAGGGAGGGCTGGAGCTACAGGTCCAGCACCAACCCCCTGACAGTAGAGAGGGGGGCTAGAGCTACAGGTCCAGCACCAATCCCTTGTCAGTAGAGGGGGGCTGGAGCTGCAGGTCCAGAACCAACCTCCTTCCAGTAGAGGGGGGCTGGAGGTACAGGTCCAGCACCATCCCCTTGTTACTGGAGGGAGCTGGAGCTACAGGTCCAGCATCAACCCCCTGCCAGTAGAGGGGGCTGGAGCTACAGGTCCAACACCAACCCCCTGCCAGTAGAGGGGGCTGGAGCTAAGGTCCAGCACCAACCATCTGCCAGTAAAGGGGGGCTGGAGCTAAAGGTCCAGCACGACCCCCCTGCCAGTAGGGGACGGAGGGGGGCCGGATTAAACACATCCAGCACCAACCCCCTGCCAGTAGAGGGGGGCTGGGGCTACAGGTCCAGCACCAACCCTTTGCCAGTAGAAAGGGGCTGGAGCTACAGGTCCAGCAACAACCACCCTGCCAGTAGAGGGGGGTCTGGAGCTACAGGTCTAGCACCACCCCCCCCCTGCCAGTAGAGGGGGGTCTGGAGCTACAGGTTCAGCACCAAACCCCCCTGCCAGTAGAGGTGGGCTACGGCTACAGGTTTAGCACCAACCCCTTCCCAGTAGAGGGGGGGCTGGAGCTACAGGTCCAGCACCAACCCCCCTGCCAGTAGAGGGGGGTGGGAGCTACAGGTCCAGCACCCGAATACTGCCAGTAGAGGGGTGGGGTTGGAGCTACAGGTCCACCACCAACTCCCCTGCCAGTAGAGGGGGGAGGAAGGCTGGAGCTACAGGTCCAGCACCAACCCCTGCAATTAGAGGGGGGCTGGAGCTACAGGTCCACTACCAATGCCCTGCCAGTAGAGGGGGGCTGGAGCTACAGGTTCAGCATCTACCCCCTGCAAGTAGAGGGGGCTGGAGCGACAGGTCTAGCACCAACCCCTTGCCAGTAGATGGGGGATGGAGCTACAGGTCCAGCACCAATCCGCTGCCATTAGAGGGGGGCTGGAGCTACAGGTTCAGCACCAATCCCATGCCAGTAGAGGGGGGTTAGAGCTACAGGTCCAGCACCAACCCCCCTGCCAGTAGAGGGGGACTGGAGCTACAGGTTCAGCACCAATCCCCTGCCAGTAGAGGGAGGTCTGGAGCTACAGGTCCACCACCAACCCCCCTGCCAGTAGAGGGGGACTGGAGCTACAGGTCCAGCACCAACCCCCTGCCAATAGTAGGGGGCTGGAGGTCCAGCACCATCCCCCTGCCAGTAGAGGAGGTCCGGAGCTACAGGTCCTCCACCAACCCCCTGCCTGTAGAGGGGGGGGGGCTGGAACTACTGGTTCAACACCAACCCCCTGCCAGTAGAGGGGGGCTGGAGCTTACGGTCCAGTACTAATCCGCTGCCAGTAGATGGGGGCTGGAGCTACAGGTCTAGCACCAACCGCCTGCAAGTGGAGGGGGGATGTAGCTACAGGGCCAACACCTACCCCCTGCCAGTAGAGGTGGGTTGGAGCTACAGGTCGAGCACCAACCCCCTGAGAGTAGGGGGTTGGGGGCTGGAGCTATTGGTCCAGCAACAACCCCCTGCCAGTAGAGGGGGGCTGGAGCTTCAGGTCGAACACCAACCCCCTGAGAGTAGGGGGGAGGGGGCTGGAGCCACAGGTCCAGCACCAACCCCCCTGCCAGTAGAGGGGGGTGGAGGAGGGAGCTACAGGTCCAGCACCAAACCCCTATCATTAGATGGGGGCTGGAGCTACAGGTCCGGCACCAACCCCCCTGCCAGTAGTGGGGGGTGGTAACTACAGGTCCAGCACCAACCCCCTGCCAGTAGAGGTGGGGCTGGAGCTACAGGTCCAACACCAACCCCCTGCCAGGAGAATGGGGCTGGAGCTACAGGTCCAGCACCTACCCCCCTCCCCCCTGCCAGTAGAGGAGGCCTGGAGCTACAGGTCCAGCACCAACCCCCCTGTCAGTAAAGAGGGGCTGAAGATACAGGTCCAGCACCAACCTTCTGCCAGTAGAGAGGGGCTGGAGCTACAGGTTCAGCACAAACCCCCTGCCAGTAAATGGGGGCTGGAGCAAAAGGTCCAGCACCAAACCCCTGCCAGTAGAGGGGGGCTGGAGCAAAAGGTCCAGCACCAAACCCCCTGCCAGTAGAGAGGGGCTGGAGCTACAGGTCCAGCACCAACTCCTATACCAGTAGAAGGGGGGCTGGAGCTACAGGTCCAGCACCCAATCCCCGTCATTAGATGGGGTTGGTGCTGCACCTGTAGCTCTAGCCCCATGTCAGTAGAGGGGGGCTGGAGCTACAGGTCAAGCACCAGCCCCCTGCCAATGGAGGGGGGGCTGGAGGTCCAGCACCATCCCCCTGCCAGTAGAGGAGGTCCGGAGCTACAGGTCCAGCACCAACCCCCTGCCTGTAGAGGGGGGGCTGGAACTACTGGTTCAACACCAAACCCCTGCCAGTAGAGGGGGGGCTGGAGCTTCAGGTCCAGCACCAACCCCCTGCCAGTAGAGGGGGCTGGAGCTACTGGACCAGCACCAACTCCCTGCCAGTAGATGGGGACTGGAGCTACAAATCCAGCACCAACCCCCTGCCAGTACAGGGAGGAGCTTGAGCTACAGGTCCAGCAGCATCCCCTGCCAGTAGGGAGGGGCTGGAGCTACAGATCCAATACCAACCCCCTGCCAGAAGAGGGGGACTAGAGCTACAGGTCCAGCACCAACCCCCTGCCAATAGAGGGGGGGCTGGAGGTCCAGCACCATCCCCCTCCTAGTAGAGGAGGTCCGGAGCTAAAGGTCCAGCACCAACCCCATGCCTGTAGAGGGGGGGGGGCTGGAACTCCTGGTTCAATACCAACCCCCTGCCCGTAAAGGGGGGGTCTGTAGCTACAGGTCCAGCACCAACCCCCTGACAGTAGAGGGGGGCTGGAGTAACAGGTCCAGCACCAACCCCCCTGCCAGTAGAGGGGGGTGGGAGCTACAGGTCCAGCAACAACCCCCTGCCAGTAGAGGTGGGCTGGAGCTACAGGTCCAGCACCAACCCCCAGTCAGTAGAGGGGGGCTGGAGCTACAGGTCCAGCACCAACCCCCTGCCAGGAGAAGAGGGCTGGAGCTACAGGTCCAGCACCAACCCCCTGCCAGTAGAGGGGGGGGAGGGGGAGGCTACAGGTCCAGCACCATCCCCCTGCCAGTAGAGGCGGGGCTGGAGCTGCAAGTATAGCACCATTCCTATGCCAGCAGAGAGGGGCTGGAGCTACAGGTCTAGAACCAACCCCCTGCCAGTAGATGGGGCAGGAGCTAAAGGTTCAGCACCAAACCTCTGCCAGTAGAGAGGGGCTGGAACAACAGGTCCTGCACCAACTCCTATGCCAGTAGAAGGGGGGTTGAAGCTACAGGTCCAGCACCCAACCCCTGTCATTAGATGGGGTTGGTGCTGCACCTGTAGCTCTAGACCCATGTCAGTAGAGGATGGCTGGAGATACAAGCCCAGAACCATTCCCTGCCAGTAGAGGGAGGCTGGAGCTGCAGGTCCAGCACCAACCCCCTGCCAGTAGAGAGTTGGCTGGAACTACAGGTCCAACACCAACCCCCTGCCAGTAGAGAGGGCTGGAGCTTCAGGTCCAGCACCAACCCCCTGCCAGTAGATGGGGCAGGAGCTAATGGTTCAGCACCAAACCTCTGCCAGTAGAGAGGGGCTGGAACAACAGGTCCTGCACCAACTCCTATGCCAGTAGAAGGGGGGTTGAAGCTACAGGTCCAGCACCCAACCCCTGTCATTAGATGGGGTTGGTGCTGCACCTGTAGCTCTAGACCCATGTCAGTAGAGGATGGCTGGAGATACAAGCCCAGAACCATTCCCTGCCAGTAGAGGGAGGCTGGAGCTGCAGGTCCAGCACCAACCCCCTGCCAGTAGAGAGGGGGCTGGAACTACAGGTCCAACACCAACCCCCTGCCAGTAGAGAGGGCTGGAGCTTCAGGTCCAGCACCAACCCCCTGCCAGTAGAGAGGGCTGGAGCTTCAGGTCCAATACCAACCCCCGGCCAGTAGATCGAGACTGGAGCTACAAATCCAGCACCAATCCCCTGCCGGTAGAGTGGGAGCTGGAGCAACAGGTCACTCCCTAACCCCCTGCCAGTAGAAGGGGGGCTGGAGTTACAGGTTCAGCATCAACCCTCTGCCAGTAGAGGGGGGCTGGAGCTACAGGTCCAGCAGCATCCCCTGCCAGTAGAGAGGGGCTGGAGCGACAGGTCCAGCACCAACCCTCTGCTAGTAAAGGGGGGGGGGGGGCTGGGGCTACAGATCCAATATCAACCCCCTGCCAGTAGAAGGGGGGCTGGAGCTGCAGGTCCAGCACCAACCCGCTGCCAGTAGAGGGGGCTGGAGCTACAGGTCCAGCACCAACCCCCTGCCAGTAGAGGGGGCTGGAGCTAAGGTCTAGCACCAACCATCTGCCAGTAGAGGGGGGCTGGAGCTACTGGTCCAACACCAACCCCCTGCCAGTGGAGAGGGGGCTGGATTAAATACGTCCAGCACCTGCCTCCTGCCAGTAGAGGGGGGCTGCAACAAGAAGTCCAGCAGCAACCCCTGTTAGTAGAGGGGGGGGCTAGAACAACAGGTTCAGCACCAACCCCCTTCCAGTAGAGGAGCGCTGGAGCTACAGTTCCAGCACCAATCCCCTGCCAGTAGATGGGAGCTGGAGCTACAGGAACAGCACCAACCCCCTGCCAGTAGAGTGGGGCTGGAGTTTCAGGTCCAGCACCAACCCCCTGCCAGTAGAGTGGGGCTGGGGCTACAGGTCCTGCACCTATCCCCTGCCAGTAGAGGGGGGGCTGGGGCTATAGGTCCAGCACCATGCCCCTGCCAATAGAGGGGGGCTGGGGTTGCAGGTCCAACACCAACCCCATGCCAGTTGAGGGGGGCTGCAGCTACAGGTCCAGCACCAACCCCCGCCAGTAGAGGGGCGCTGGAGCTACAAGTCCAGCACCAACACCCTTCCAGTAGAGGAAGGGCTGGAGCTACAGGTCCAGCACCAACCCCCTGCCAGTAGAGGGGGGAAGGCTAGAGCTACAGGTCCAACACTAACCCCCTGCCAGTAGTAGAAGGCTGGGACTACCGGTCCAGCAACAACCCCCTGTCGGTAGAGGGGGGCTGGGACTACAGGTCCAACACCAACCCCCTGTCGGTAGAGGGGGGCTGGAGCTACAGGTCCAGCACCAACCCCCTGCCAGTAGAGGGGGTCTGGAGCTACAGGTCCAGCACCAACCCCATGCCAGTAGAGGGGGACTGGAGCTACAGGTCCAGCACCCGAATACTGCCAGTAGAGGGGTGGGGTTGGAGCTACAGGTCCACCACCAACTCCCCTGCCAGTAGAGGGGGGGGGGAGGCGGGAGCTACAGGTTCAGCACCTACCCCCTGCCAGTAGAGGGGGGCTGGAGCGACAGGTCTAGCACCCACCCCTTGCCAGTAGATGGGGGATGGAGCTACAGGTCCAGCACCAATCCGCTGCCAGTAGAGGGGGGCTGGAGCTACAGGTTCAGCACCATTCCCATGCCAGTAGAGGGGGGTTGGAGCTACAGGTCCAGCACCAACCCCCCTGCCAGTAGAGGGGGACTGGAGCTACAGGTTCAGCACCAATCCCCTGCCAGTAGAGGGAGGTCTGGAGCTACAGGTCCACCACCAACCCCCTGCCTGTAGAGGGGGGGGGGCTGGAACTACTGGTTCAACACCAACCCCCTGCCAGTAGAGGGGGGCTGGAGCTTACGGTCCAGTACTAATCCGCTGCCAGTAGATGGGGGCTGGAGCTACAGGTCTAGCACCAACCCCTTGCCAGTAGATGGGGGATGGAGCTACAGGTCCAGCACCAATCCGCTGCCAGTAGAGGGGGGCTGGAGCTACAGGTTCAGCACCAATCCCATGCCAGTAGAGGGGGGTTGGAGCTACAGGTCCAGCACCAACCCCCCTGCCAGTAGAGGGGGACTGGAGCTACAGGTTCAGCACCAATCCCCTGCCAGTAGAGGGAGGTCTGGAGCTACAGGTCCGCCACCAACCCCCTGCCAGTAGAGGGGGGCTGGAGCTACAGGTCCAGCACCAACCCCCTGCCAATAGTAGGAGGCTGGAGGTCCAGCATCATTCCCCTGCCAGTAGAGGAGGTCCGGAGCTACAGGTCCAGCACCAATCCGCTGCCAGTAGAGGGGGGCTCGAGCTTACGGTCCAGTACTAATCCGCTGCCAGTACCCAGCAAACACAAATCATCTACACAACGTTCGCCTATCTCTTGCCATAGGTGTGGGAATGATTTGCATTGAGAATGGTGCAGGAAAGCCTTTGAGAAACTTTTACTCAAAAAATCCAAACACAAAGGTTTAATTATAAATTGTTTTTCTACAATTATTTTCTTCCAAATGTAAAACAAATAGTTTTTACATGTTTAAATATAAAATTTATGGTGTTTTTTTGTAAAATTCATTAATAAATTGTGAATGATATATATTGGCTGAGTGAAACCTTTATAATCCATTTAGTTATAATTTGAACAGAAAAAAGTATTTTTCCAAATTTTCTAAAAATTGCTCTTTTTAACACAATTTGACTCCTTATACATTCCACTAAACACTATATCATGTTTAAATATATAATTTATGTATTATTCTCTAAAATAATTTATATAAATTATATAAGTTGTTGGAAAGTGGTGTTAAGGATTCTGAAAACATTTTGTTGAGTTAATATGTTCTTATTAACTATGTCTCAAGTTCACAGTTTATCAAACAAGAATATTAACATTCGTCAACTCTTAAAATCTTATATGTTATCTTGCTGGTGCAAAAAAGGGTGAATCTTTAGGAACAGCTATAGTATCTATATATCACAAATGGTGTTTTCCCTAACTCAAACAATGTAGGGTTTATTATTCTACACATATTTCTAATGACTCTTAGATGTTTACATTCTCTGAAGTATAATTGTGAAGGCTGTGTCCATCACTCTCAACACAGATTCTTAAACTCGTCTCTGCAGGTTCAACTATATAATTAGTTTCCATTTTGAATTTCCATGGACATTTGTATCCAAAATGAAACCAATGTGGTTTCCTTCAGCGCCTTCAGCCAGCACATTTGCTCATTCATTTCCACAGATTCCAACAAGGTAGGGGATTTACAGAAATTTGTATATTCATATTGTTATATATTAAAAATATGAATGCAGTTCAATATGATAAGACAAATACATGAGTTTATGATAAATTCGTTTTCTGTGATATACCATTGATATGCTCTTTTTTTCTTTAAACGGCAGACTAAACTAAAGTGCTCACATCAACAGATTTGATGTATAAATGGTCAACGCTCAACAGAGTTAGTATAAATGTATTAGTATAAATCTTACTTGTCTCATTGTTAATTCACATTCAATGTCAACTTGTGGTTTTGATGTGGCACGTTTGGCCAAGACACCCCACCCCATTATGCACCCCATACCCATCTTGTGGGCGGTTGTGGAAAGGGTTACAGAGGCACATAATGGGCTCAGGGACTGAACCCCACAATTCATTTAGCTAAGCAAGTTACAATCTTGATGAGCTAGTTACAAAATTCAATATAAGTCATCACATCAACAATGGGTTCGAGATCGACCTCAAGTACAGGTTCTAAATTAAGCAACTGACATATGTGGAGAGCTAGTATCAAAATTTATATGTTTGTCCTGCACACCGTCCCCCATCCAGTGGGCAGCGGTGGATAGGTTACAATCACTTAGTTGTTATCTACAGTTAGCAAACTGGGGATATTTGGCTAAAATTTCTGGTAGCAGATCATTTTGAATGAAATATTGACACATCGCTGGAACATTGGTTATAGAATTGTCTCTAAATTCATGTATCTTTTCGCACTCCATCACATAGTGACGGAGGGTGTGCGAATAATTTTGTTGACACAGTTTACATTTGGTCAGGTCTACATCAGCAGATAATGAGAATTCCCAGAGATACTTGTAACCGAGTCTAAGCCGAGCAGTAGTAACATCTAGAAGTCTGCTGATTTTATTGGATGATCCATAGATGTGTGGCTCCTCTTGTATGATATGTATGATAGATGGAATTACTAGTTCCAGTTTCTAGGCAGGCGATGAGTACTCACAATAACCTTAATTAAGCGTCAAAACAAAAATGTGTATACTCTTTTTACTCTCCTGACCTTAGTTCTCGAGCTATGTATTTCATTTTGGTACCAACGTGTTCGCAATAACATTCTCTAGAAGAAAATCAGCAAAAACGGTCACCAAAAGTTATATGAATACCAGCACCCAATAAATACCTACGTAGATGACTCGCCGTGAGTGCCCAAGAGCAACAAAATGTTTTTACTCTTGGGATTGTTATCACTTCCACACTTGTCCTACAGCGTTAATTTTGGTATCAATGTACTCGCAATGAAATTCCCAACACGGTGATATGAATATAAACGTAGAATAATGGTCGCTGCCCACCCGCAAGAGTGTGGGAAGTGGCGGAACTGTTACCCAGTATTGGTGACAAGACGACACATGGGCGATACAGTGCTTTGAAAGTTTATAATTATATCACTGTCCTGACATTATTATTGTATGTACGTCATTCATTTTTGTGCCAATGTTTTCGCAATAGAATGTTCTATGAGCCCGTAGGTAAAAAAGAGCAACAAAGCGTAAGATAGAATAGCACCATATATAAAACAACGCTGGTACATATCAGTGAGCGTCAAACACACACGAAATGTGTGTGTTTGATGGTGGTCAAACGATGTTTGATGTGTTTGATCAGGTGATGTCCTGATCCGCATAATTAAAGTATGAATTATGTTGAGAAAAAATAAGAAAAAAGGGAAAAAACAGGGGTGGGAGAAACATGACAGAAAAAGAGTAAAAATACAATTTGGTCAACAAAACAGCATTGTTTAAAATAAAAGATATGGATTGACATTTTGGGGGTTAGGTTGGTAGGTTACATTGAGTTAATTAGGTAGTACTTAGTGTTTATCTGTTATAGATAGGAGCTGCCTGGTATGGGCCAATAGGCCTTCTGCAGTTACCTTTGTTTTTATGTTTTTGCCCTGTAACCTAAATGGTTAGAGAGGCACATATATGGGCTTAGGGACTGAACCCCACACTACATTTAGCTAAGCTGGTTACAATCTTGATGATATAGTTACAAAATGGAGGACTGTAAGAGAAGAATAACTGAGATACAGCTGAAAGGTTATAGTGTGAAATTCATGTGGATTCCATCTCATGTTGGAATAGTGCTCAACGAGGTGGCGGATGACTTGGCCAAACGTGCCACATCAAAACCACAAGTTGACATTGAATGTGAATTCACAATGAGACAAATAAGAAGCAAAATCAGAAATATTCAGGCACAGGCGGGAGTGGAGAGGAGAGAGACAATGTATGAGAGTAGTCAAACCATGCAACACTACATGTATGTGAGTCAAAACACCCATTTCACTTATGGTAAAAGGAGAAATGCTTGGAGTGACTCTGTGTACATGCGGCTCAGGCTTGGGTACAAATATTACTGGGAATATGGGATAGATGTTCATGGTAATGACACGAAGTGTAAACTATGTGGTATGTTAAGGTCTCACACCCTTGCCCATTATATTCTTGATTGTCCGTTGATTAGTGTATATAGAAACACTGAGATAAGGACTGTTCCTGAACAAATAGCCTGGATGTGTCACAACGGAAAGGTTGATGATATTCTTGAGAGATATAAGAATTTTGCACCAAGATTGTAATATTTTGTTGAATTATCTGCAGGTGTCTTGCAAATTGTCTATACAGTATACCTAGGTCATAAAAGTATTTGTGTGTACGTCTGATACCATACTACTTGTGAGGGAGGAAATGTATATTTTTACCTCTCAGAATGTTTGGTAATATGTTTATTTGTGATGTGTGTATATGTATATATTAACACGTTGTACTGAACGGGGTGAGAATAGCTTGAGCTATCTCATCCCTTTGTGTGTATTTTACCTCAATAAACTTATTTCAATTTCAATTTCAATTTCAATTAGTTACAAAATTCTGTATAAGTCGTCACATTATCAATGGGTTCGAGATCAACCACAATTTCCTGAATAGATATAACAAAGGGGATATTAATAGGGTATTAAAATTGTCAACACAAGATAGAACACGAAACAATGGGTATAAATTGGATAAGTTTAGATTTAGGAAAGACTTGGGTAAATACAGGGTCAGTAACAGGGTTGTTGATTTGTGGAATTTTTCTTAACTTATAAATTTATCTTTATTTATCTTAAACTGGTTGGGAGAGGTACAGTTTTTAACATAATTGGGAAGGTCATTCCACATTCGAGGTCTCTTGATTTGTAAAGCATTTCTAGTTTGACTAAGTCGTACTCTTGGAATATCAAATAGGTATTTGTTTCTGGTGTGGTGCTCATGGGATCTGTTACAACCTTCTAGGAAGCTTTTAAGGTCAGGATTGACATTACAGTGCAGCGTTTTATATATATAAAATACACATGAGAGTATGTGCAGGGACTTAATATCTAACATATTCAGAGATTTGAGTAAGGGGTCCATATATACTGCCCGGTTGCCTGAAATGCTATAGGCCTACTATAGTGGCTTTAGGTATTGTATGCACTAGCTCTATCTATAAATCCAACATTATGTTTGTAAATCAACTATGTATGTACTTTCCTGAATAAAATTGACTTTACTGTACACTTATATTCTCTCTAAACTTATTTCAATTTCAATTTCAATTTCAATTTCTTATATTCTCTGTGGATTTGTTACCCCTATCGTTTGGGAGAAAAAAAATGACTAATACGTTCGGCGAATGACTTTGACTTCAACTTCACTTTGACTTCGTTCATGTCATCGTATTTTCCGTAATATATAAAGGTTATGACAATGCAATTATATTATTGTGTGCAAATAAGTTTGAAATTTCATGTACCCTAAAAATAGTAAAATAAAGAATAAGAATAATTAAATAATTGTTGTAGTAAATTGTCACACGTTCATCATACGCAAACGAACACACAGTTTGGAGCGTCAGTACCAGACCGCCGCCATTTTAAAACACGGCTTCGAATGTAAGTAATGTTTTTCTCGTACTAACACTGTGTTATGCAATAGATTAGGTCTTGAATTCACAAATTTAGTTGTTACATCTGACAGAGTATGTTAGACGGTGTAATGCTGGTCCATGTTGACGTATTTGTGGGCTTGATTGGTTTACATGTGATGGCACACAATATCGGCACCCCACAACATGCTGTTGAAGTTGGAATGCATGGCATAGGCTCCTCACACAATGTTCTTTATGTGGTCCTCAGGTGATAGTTTTCTATTTAGAACCACCCCTAGATCTCTTTCTTTATCAGAATTCCTTAAAGATTTCTCACATGGTTTTCCTAATGATAGATTGTGGGCTGTAAGGGACAGGTTTGATGTATGGATTAGTTGATAGAAGTTCCAGTCCACCTGTAGACAGGGATCTCACATCAGCTTGTATATTATACAAGGATAAGATTTGATAAATTCAGTTATTTGACTGAACACTGGCTCTGTTTAAATCAGAGATTTAAACATACATAGTCTAACCTAGCTCCTTTCTTTTTTACCTAGCCTAACCTAGCCTAACCTAGCACACAATATCGGCACCCCACAACATGCTGTTGAAGTTGGAATGCATGGCATAGGCTCCTCACACAATGTTCTTTATGTGGTCCTCAGGTGATAGTTTTCTATTTAGAACCACCCCTAGATCTCTTTCTTTATCAGAATTCCTTAAAGATTTCTCACATGGTTTTCCTAATGATAGATTGTGGGCTGTAAGGGACAGGTTTGATGTATGGATTAGTTGATAGAAGTTCCAGTCCACCTGTAGACAGGGATCTCACATCAGCTTGTATATTATACAAAGATAAGATTTGATAAATTCAGTTATTTGACTGAACACTGGCTCTGTTTAAATCAGAGATTTAAACATACATAGTCTAACCTAGCTCCTTTCTTTTTTACCTAGCCTAACCTAGCTTGTTTTCCCAAGCCGGTCTATGGCCCATGTTTTTTTTCGATGCCTCAGTGGTCCATGCACATGTCCGTTCAAGGGGATTAAATAGCCGTTCTATGGCCCCAGGGTTTTACGAACTTCTTTTTCCCAAGCCGGTCTATGGCCCGTGTTTTTTTTTATGCCTCAGTGGTCCATGCACAGGTCCGTTCAAGGGGATTAAATAGCCGTTCTATGGCCCCAGGGTTTTCTCAAATTTTCTTTTATAGCCGGTCTATGGCCCCTGGGTTTTACGAACTTTTTTTCCCAAGCCGGTCTATGGCCCCTGGGTTTTATGAACTTTTTTTCCCAAGCCGGTCTATGGCGTGTATGTTAAATAAACCAAATTTTTCACTTTTGACAATTGAGCACCTGCTACATCCAGATTCTAGGGAGGAAAGGAATATAATATAATATCTAATATATCTATCTGTGTGAAATAGATTAAATCCATTTATTTGATATTCAGCTAATAGTTCTGTATTTTCTACATTCATCCATGTTTTGGTAAGTGCAATAATATGTATTGTTTCATTGCAGATTAGAGATTCAAGATAGTTCTAGATTTCCGAAGTACTGAAACGCGCGCCATACAGGCTTGGTGGATCTAGGTGCAAGGTAAAATTATTTACATTTACTTTTGTATTTATATGCATATATGCATTTATATGCATTATTCTCTAGAATAATAGATCTCGTAATAATTTCCCCCCCCCCCCCCCACCACTCTACCACCACATTGAGTTTAGTAGCTCTGTGCACGTCAGGTGCTGTTTAATATACAGACCTACTCCTCCATTTGACCTAGTTTCTCTATCACATCTATATCACTTTGTGCTTTAGCCCTGGTGGAGCTTGGTCCACCAGGCTGTTGTTTGGAGTGGCCCGCAGATCCACATACAGTCTGCATATGATATACAGTCTGTTGATCAATTAAACTACAGTAGTTAGTTTTTATCATCCGAATGCACCAATATGTGTTCATTCTTCCCAGATGAAGGAACTAGGTAATATTCATCATCTGAATGCACCATCTGATGCTTTAACACACTCATGATACACGAGAGGTTTAAAAAACTTTTAAAACTTTTAAAACTTTTTGACCTATGTATTTAAAAGCAATTCTAAAGTTAAAAAGTGTAGCATAGGCCCCTCGCAGAATGTTCTTAATATGATCCTCAGGTTATAGTTTTCTATCTAAAACCACCCCTAGATCTCTTTCTTGATCAGAATTCTTTATAGATCTCAGTGGCTCGATCATAGAAACTGCTCTAAATCCTTGTTGGCCTGGATTGTGGAGGTCATTGGTCTCTATAAAACTAGTAATCTGACTCCTGATCACTCTCAAATAATTTTATTATGTGGGATGTTAGTGCAACTGGTCTATAATTCTTTGCCAATGCTTGTGTTGTGTTGTGTTGTTTTGGTAGTGATGTGCAATGTGTTGTTTTGGTAGTGATTCGTCCAGTTCTGGTAGTAGTGCGGTTGTTGTGTAGTGTAGTACTTGTGTGCTTGTTAATGACTTGTATTCCAGTCTTGTGGGTATCTCCTTTCCCCTACGGGCCAACTGCTTTGTTCTTACCTAGCATTTTGCTTTGTTTGGGTATGAATGTTTGTGTGCCGTATATTTTGCAAAATTTGCCATATATCTCATTATTTACTCCTCTGCCTAGCAACAAGTCTGTCTAATTATACTCATTAACTGTTTTTCAAAGTTCCCCATAGTGTCCTTTATTGAAATCGAGTTCATGAACCGTTTCAATGTTCTTATTTTCTTCTAGATTATATCTTAAAGTATATTTAAATGTTATTGTTATTATTGTTATTAAATGTTATTGTGACATTGCATTGCAATTGAGCTATGTTGTTTACCATACCGTTCATTTCGTGAGTATAAGTATAGATGCCACACTTGTGACAGGTAAAACCATGCCTTTTTTGAAAAACAGCACCGTCTGTTGCACGTAAGAGCAACCCACACTATATTATGTTGCGATATTATTTCAATATTTCCGATTGTATTGATAATTTGAATTTTCATAGATTTCAATTTATTTTCATTTCGATTTAATAATTTTGTGTGACATTGCATTGAAATTGAGCTGTGTTGTTTACCATACTGTTCATTTCATGAGTATAGTTTATTTTTTTATTTTTTTCATTTCATTTTTTTAGCTGTTCTTATTTTTCAGTGATGGGAATATCAGATCATTTGATGTTCCCAATTTTCTGATGGAAGCATCAGACCATTATAGAATGCATCGGATGAGGTAGTTTGGAATGGTGGGGAGGACGAGAGGGGGGTATGGTGGGGAAGACGAGGGGACAGAGGAGAGGGTAATGGTGGGGAGGACGAGGGGACTGGGGAGTTGGGGATGGTGGGGACAGGGGAATGCTGGGGAGGACAAAGGGACAGGTGAATGGGAGATGGTGGGGGAGGAAGAAGGACAGGGGAGGGGAAAATGGTAAGGAGGACGATGGGACAGGGAAGTGGGAATAGTGGGGATGATGTGGGGACAGGGAAGTGGGAAGGACGAGAGGACTGTGGAATGGGGAATAGCAAAGTGAATTATAATTATATATATTAATTAATTCTTATAAATTTCCAGAAGCCTGTATCAACACCCACACTAATGCAACTGAAAGAGATGTTGAGACAAGTATTGCTGATATGTTGAAGAACGCCCCAAACAAACTCGGTGGAAACAGATACAAGGTAAAGTTTGCCAATTTGCTGTAGTCTAATTCAATTTCTTTTTAGTAATCTTCGAGAACATTTATGCTATGAATAAGATAAAATAATGTAACTGATTTTGATTTATTTACTATTTATTATTTATTTACCGTTATTAGTATAATAGATCTCGTAATAATTTTGCAAAAATAATGGCATTTACTATTTTAAAAAGCTCGGGTGCAGGGGGGGGGGGGGGTTATGTAAAAGCCTGGTTTGTGCCTCGGAGAGGCTATGGGATCCAGTAAGATCGTCCTTCCTTTCCTCCCTAGAATCTGGATGTAGCAGGTGCTCAATTGTCAAAAGTGAAAAATTGGTTTTGTCTTCCGAATGCACCATTTCTGTAAATTTGCTAATAATCTTTTAAAAATAGTAAATGCCATTATTTTTGCAAAATTATTACGAGATCTATTATACTAATAACGGTTTGATAAAATACAGTAGACTGCCTACTGGTTTTACCTGTAATAAGGTTTGATACAGATGATTATGATTATGGTTTTGGCCTCCACCACCCTCTCACCTAACTTGTTCCAACCATGTCTACCACGGTTTTGTCTTCCGAATGCACCATTTCTGTAAATTTGCTAATAATCTTTTAAAAATAGTAAATGCCATTATTTTTGCAAAATTATTACGAGATCTATTATACTAATAACGGTTTGATAAAATACAGTAGACTGCCTACTGGTTTTACCTGTAATAAGGTTTGATACAGATGATTATGATTATGGTTTTGGCCTCCACCACCCTCTCACCTAACTTGTTCCAACCATGTCTACCACGGTTTTGTCTTCCGAATGCACCATTTCTGTAAATTTGCTAATAATCTTTTAAAAATAGTAAATGCCATTATTTTTGCAAAATTATTACGAGATCTATTATACTAATAACGGTTTGATAAAATACAGTAGACTGCCTACTGGTTTTACCTGTAATAAGGTTTGATACAGATGATTATGATTATGGTTTTGGCCTCCACCACCCTCTCACCTAACTTGTTCCAACCATGTCTACCACGGTTTTGTCTTCCGAATGCACCATTTCTGTAAATTTGCTAATAATCTTTTAAAAATAGTAAATGCCATTATTTTTGCAAAATTATTACGAGATCTATTATACTAATAACGGTTTGATAAAATACAGTAGACTGCCTACTGGTTTTACCTGTAATAAGGTTTGATACAG
>NC_091187.1:37220929-37300929 GCF_040958095.1 Procambarus clarkii | reverse complement strand
TGGAGCTATTGGTCCAGCAACAACCCCCTGCCAGTAGAGGGGGGCTGGAGCTACAGGTCGAACACCAACCCCCTGAGAGTAGGGGGGAGGGGACTGGAGCTACAGGTCCAGCACCAACCCCCCTGCCAGTAGAGGGGGGTGGGGGCTGGAGCTACAGGTCCAGCACCAAACCCCTATCATTAGATGGGGGCTGGAGCTACAGGTCCGGCACCAACCCCCCTGCCAGTAGTGGGGGGTGGTAACTACAGGTCCAGCACCAACCCCCTGCCAGTAGAGGTGGAGCTGGAGCTACAGGTCCAGCACCAACCCCCAGGAAGTAGAGAGGGGCTGGAGCTACAGGTCCAACACCAACCCCCTGCCAGGAGAAATGGGCTGGAGCTACAGGTCCAGCACCTACCCCCCTCCCCCCTGCCAGTAGAGGAGGCCTGGAGCTACAGGTCCAGCACCAACCCCCCTGTCAGTAAAGAGGGGCTGAAGATACAGGTCCAGCACCAACCTTCTGCCAGTAGAGAGGGGCTGGAGCTACAGGTTCAGCACAAACCCCCTGCCAGTAGAGGGGGGCTGGAGCAAAAGGTCTAGCACCAAACCCGTGCCAGTAGAGGGGGGCTGGAGCAAAAGGTCCAGCACCAAACCCCCTGCCAGTAGAGAGGGGCTGAAGCTACAGGTCCAGCACCAACTCCTATGCCAGTGGAAGGTGGGGTGGAGCTACAGGTCCAGCACCCAACCCCCGTCATTAGATGGGGTTGGTGCTGCACCTGTAGCTCTAGCCCTATGTCAGTAGAGGGGGGCTGGAGCTACACGTCAAGCACCAACCCCCTGCCAATAGAGGGGGGCTGGAGGTCCAGCACCATCCCCCTGCCAGTAGAGGAGGTCCGGAGCTACAGGTCCAGCACCAACCCCTTGCCTGTAGAGGGGGGGCTGGAACTACTGGTTCAACACCAAACCCCTGCCAGTAGAGGGGGGGGCTGGAGCTTCAGGTCCAGCACCAACCCCCTGCCAGTAGAAGGGGCTGGAGCTACTGGACCAGCACCAACCCCCTGCCAGGAGATGGGGACTGGAGCTACAAATCCAGCACCAACCCCCTGCCAGTACAGGGGGGAGCTTGAGCTACAGGTCCAGCAGCAACCCCCGGCCAGTAGAGTCGGGGCTGCAGCAACAGGTCCATCCCTAACCCCCTGCCAGTAGAAAGGGGGCTGGAGCTACAGGTCCAGCAGCATCCCCTGCCAGTAGGGAGGGGCTGGAGCTACAGGTCCAGCACCAACCCCCTGCTAGTAGAGGGGGGGGGGGGGCTGGAGCTACAGATCCAATACCAACCCTCTGCCAGTAGAGGGGGACTGGAGCTACAGGTCCAGCACCAACCCCCTGCCAATAGAGGGGGGGCTGGAGGTCCAGCACCATCCCCCTGCCAGTAGAGGAGGTCCGGAGCTAAAGGTCCAGCACCAACCCTATGCCTGTAGAGGGGGGGGGGGGGGCTGGAACTCCTGGTTCAACACCAACCCCCTGCCAGTAAAGGGGGGCTAGAGCTTATGGTCCAGTACCAATCCGCTGCCAGTAGAGGGGGGCTGGAACTACAGGTCTAGCACCAACCCCCTGCCAGTAGGGGGGGATGTAGCTACAGGTCCAGCACCTACCCCCTGCCAGTAGAGGGGGGTTGGAGCTACAGGTCGAGCACCAACCCCCTGAGAGTAGGGGGGGCTGGAGCTATAGGTCCAGCACCAACCCCCTGAGAGTAGGGGGGGGGCTGGAGCTACAGGTCCAACACCAATCCCTAGCCAGTAGAGGGAGGCTGGAGGTACAGGTCCAGCTTCTACCCCCTGCCAGTAGAGGGGGGATGGAGCTTACGGTCCAGCACCAACCCCATGCCAGTAGAGGGGGGCTGGAGCTACAGGTCCAGCACCAACCCCCTGCCAGTAGAAGGGGGCTGGAGCTACAGGTCCAGCACCAATCCCCTGCCAGTCGAGGGTGGGTCTGGAGCTACAGGTCCAGCACCAACCCCCTGTCATTAGATGAGGGCTGGAGCTACAGGTTCAGCACCAACGCCCTGCCAGTAGATGGGGGTTGGAGCTACAGATGCTGCACCAATCCCCTGCCAGTAGAGAGGAATTGGAGCTACAGGTCCAACACCAGCCCCCTGCCATTAGAGGAGAGCTGGAGCTACATGTCCAGCACCAACCCCCTGCCAGTAGAGGGGGCTAGAGTTACAGGTCCAGCACCAACCCCTTGCCAGTAGAGGGGGGCTGGAGCTACATGTCCAGCACCAACCCCCTGCCAGTAGAGGGGCGCTGGAGTTACAGGTCCAGCACCAACCCCCTGCCAGAAGAGGGGGCCCGAAGCTACAGGTCCAGCACCAACCCCCCTGCCAGTAGAGGGGGTTGAGCTACAGGTCCAGCACCAACCCCCTGCCAGTAGAGGGGGCCAGAGCTACAGGTCTAGCACCAACCCCCTGCCAGTAGAGGGGGACTGGAGCTACAGGTTCAGCACGAATCCCCTGCCAGTAGAGGGAGGTCAAGAACTACAGGTCCAGCACCAACCCCCTGCCAGATGAGGGGGGGCTGGAGCTACAGGTCCAGCACCAACCCCCTGCCAGTAGAGGGGGCCTGGAGCTACAGATCCTGAACCTACCCCCTGCCAGTAGAGGGGGGCTGGAGCTACAGGTCTAGCACCAACCACCTGCCAATAGAGGGGGGCTGGAGCTACAGGTCCAGCACCAACCCCCTGCAAGTGGTAGGGGGCTGGGACTACAGGTCCAGCACCAACCCCCTGTCAGTAGAGGGGGGCTGGAGCTACAGGTCCACATCAACCCTGTGCCAGTAGAGGTGGGTTGGAGCTACAGGTCCACATCAACCCCGTGCCAGTAGAGGTGGGTTGGAGCTACAGGTCCAGCACCAACCCCCTGCCAGTAGAGGTGGGCTGGAGCTACAGGTCCAGCACCAACCCCCTGCCAGTAGAGGTGGGTTGGAGCTACAGGTCTAGCACCAACCCCCTGCCAGTAGAGGGGGGGTGGGAGCTACAGGTCCAGCAGCAACCCCATGCCAGTAGAGAGGGGCTGGAGGTACAGGTCCAGCACCAACCCCCTGCGAGTAGAGGGTGGTTGGAGCTACAGGTCCTGCACCACCCCCTACCAGTAGAGGGGGTGGAGCTAGAGGTCCAGCACAAACCCCCTGCCAGTTGAATGGGCCTAGACCTGTAGGTCCAGCACCAACCCCCTGCTAGTTGAGGGGGGATGGAGCTACAGGCCCAGCACCTACCCCCTGCCAATAGAGGGGGGCTGGAGCTACAGGTCCAGCACCAACCCCCTGCCAATAGAGGGGGGCTGGAGCTTCAGGTCCAGCACCAACCCCCTGCCAGTAGATGGGGGCTGGAGCTACAGGTCCAGCACCAACCCCCCGCCCCTCTGCTAGTAGAGGGGGGCTGGAGCTACAGGTCTAGCACCAACCCCCTGCCAATAAAGTAGGGATGGAGCTACAAGTCCAGCACCAACCCCCTGCCATTAGAGGAGGGCTGAAGTTACAGGACCATCACCAACGCCCTGCCAGTAGAGGGGGGCTGGAGCTACATGTCCAGCACCAACCCCCTGCCAGTAGATGGGGCTGGAGTTACAGGTCCAGCACCAACCCCCTGCCAATAGAGGAGGGCTGGAGCTACAGGTCCAGCACCAACTCCCTGCCAGTAGAGGGGGGCTGGAGCTACAAGTCCAGCACCAACCCCTGGAATTAGAGGGGGGCTGGAGCTACAGGTTCAGCACCAACCCCCTGCCAGTAGAGGGGGGCTGGAGCCTACAGGTCCAGCACCAACCCCCTTGCCAGTAGAAGGGGGGGGGGCTAGAGCTACAGGTCCAGCACCAACCCCTTGCTAGTAGAGGAGGGCTGGAGCTACAGGTCCAGCACCATCCCTCCTGCCAGTAGAGGAGGGATGAAGCTAGAGGTCCAGCACCAACCCCCTTCTATTAGAGGAGGGCTGGAGCTACAGGTCCAGCACCAACCCCCCTGCTAGTAGAGGTGGGGGGGGGGAGCTGGAGCTACAGGTCCAGCACCAACCCCCCCCCCCCTCCTGCTAGTAGAGGGGGTCTGGAGCTACAGGTCCAGCACCATCCCCCTATCAGTAGAGGAGGGATGAAGCTACAGGACCATCACCAACGCCCTGCCAGTAGATGGTGGTTGGAGCTACAGATCCAGCACCAACCCCCTGGCAGTAGAGGGTGGTTGGAGCTACAGGTCCTACACCACCCCCTGCCAGTAGAGGGGGTGGAGCAACAGGTCCAGCACAAACCCCCTGCCAGTTGAATGGGCCTAGACCTGTAGGTCCAGCACCAACCCCCTGCTAGTTGAGGGGGGATGGAGCTACAGGCCCAGCACCTACCCCCTGCCAATAGAGGGGGGCTGGAGCTACAGGTCCAGCACCAACCCCCTGCCAATAGAGGGGGGCTGGAGCTTCAGGTCCAGCACCAACCCCCTGCCAGTAGATGGGGGCTGGAGCTACAGGTCCAGCACCAACCCCCCGCCCCTCTGCTAGTAGAGGGGGGCTGGAGCTACAGGTCTAGCACCAACTCCCTGCCAATAAAGTAGGGATGGAGCTACAAGTCCAGCACCAACCCCCTGCCATTAGAGGAGAGCTGAAGCTACAGGACCATCACCAACGCCCTGCCAGTAGAGGGGGGCTGGAGCTACATGTCCAGCACCAACCCCCTGCCAGTAGATGGGGCTGGAGTTACAGGTCCAGCACCAACCCCCTGCCAATAGAGGAGGGCTGGAGCTACAGGTCCAGCACCAACTCCCTGCCAGTAGAGGGGGGCTGGAGCTACAAGTCCAGCACCAACCCCTGGAATTAGAGGGGGGCTGGAGCTACAGGTTCAGCACCAACCCCCTGCCAGTAGAGGGGGGCTGGAGCCTACAGGTCCAGCACCAACCCCCTTGCCAGTAGAGGGGGGGGGGGCTAGAGCTACAGGTCCAGCACCAACCCCTTGCTAGTAGAGGAGGGCTGGAGCTACAGGTCCAGCACCATCCCTCCTGCCAGTAGAGGAGGGATGAAGCTAGAGGTCCAGCACCAACCCCCTTCTATTAGAGGAGGGCTGGAGCTACAGGTCCAGCACCAACCCCCCAGCTAGTAGAGGTGGGGGGGGGGAGCTGGAGCTACAGGTCCAGCACCAACCCCCCCCCCCTCCTGCTAGTAGAGGGGGTCTGGAGCTACAGGTCCAGCACCATCCCCCTATCAGTAGAGGAGGGCTGAAGCTACAGGACCATCACCAACGCCCTGCCAGTAGATGGGGGTTGGAGCTACAGATCCAGCACCAACCCCCTGGCAGTAGAGGGGGGGCTGAAGCTACAGGTCCAGCACCAGCCCCCTGCCATTAGAGGAGGGCTGAAGCTACAGGCCCAGCACCAACCCCCTGCCAGTAGAGAGGGGTAGGAGCTACAGGTCCAGCACCAACCCCCCCCCCCCCCTCATGCTAGTAGAGGGGGTCTGGAGCTACAGGTCCTGCACCAACCTCCTGCCAGTAGAGGGGGGGCTGGAGTTACACCTCCAGCACCAACCCCTTGCCATTAGAGGAGGGCTGGAGTTACAGGTCCAGCACCAACCCCCGGTCAGTAGAGGAGGGCTGGAGCTAGAGGTCCAGCACCAACCCCCTGTCAGTAGAGGGGGGGGCAGGAGCTACAGGTCCAGCACCAACTCCCTGCCAGTAGAGGGGGGGGGGGCTGGAGCTACAGGTCCAGCATAATGGGACTGACACTGACCACAGATGATAATGGTGCTGACAGTGTCCACAGGTGATAATGGGGCTGACACTTACCACAGGTGATAATGGGGCTGACACTGACCACAGGTGATAATGGTGCTGACACTGACCACAGGTGATAATGGGGCTGACACTGACCACAGGTGATAATGGGGCTGACACTGACCACAGGTGATAATGGGGCTGACACTGACCACAGGTGATAATTGGGCTGACACTGACCACAGGTGATAATTGGGCTGACACTACCGACAGGTGATAATGGGGCTGACACTGACCACAGGTGATAATGGGGCTGACACTGACCACAGGTGATAATGGGGCTGACACTGTCCACATGTGATAATGGGGCTGACACTGACCACAGGTGATAATGGGGCTGACACTGTCCACAGGTTGAGGACCTCCGCAGGATGAGGGAGCCCGTCAAGAGGCTGGTGGAGGCTGGCCGGGTGTTGGCCGTCCAGGAAGACCAAGATGGCCGCCGCTTCGCCAGGATAACTCTACAAGACAGACAGCTGTACCTCCACTCACTCCTGCGTCAGCCCACGCCCGCCCACGCCCACACCCTCCAGGTTACTTTAATACACCCACTAGTCTTACTGACATTACTGACTTACTGAGTTATGGTAACTAATATGATATCATTTTGTTATACAGTTATCGTATGATTTATTTCATTTTCTGCAGGAGAGTGAGGTTGTGGGCGTGCTGGAGCCCTCCTGCACCCTGGCGTTCCTTGACCTCGGGTGGGCGGGATCAACAAGAGGGCAGGTCACCATCCGGCTTACCCCTGACACTCCGCTGGCCAGACAGTTTGTGTTGTTGTGTACGGGCCAGCGGGGCCACACCTACCGCAACACTAAACTGTTGCAGGTGATGAACAAGGGTCAGCCGGAGGAGTGGGTGTGGGGCGGAGACTACGAGAGTAATGATGGTACAGGAGGAGCCCCACTGCTGCCTGACCTCCAGGGGCAGTACCGGGAGTCAGTCCGGGCAGGAGCTGTGTTGGCCTGGGGTGGGCCGGGGGGTCCCAGGAGTGCCCTGTTCGCCATCACCACCAGGGACCGCCAAAATGGTGACGAGTGGCCATATGTCATCAGTGATGTGGTGAGCGGCCTGGATGTGGTGAGGGCAGCAGTCAACCACAGTGACATTACGGAGGTGACTGTGGTGGACTGTGGTGTTGTGCTGCCACTCTAGTTCATTGTATCACCACCATCACTACTGTGGTGTTGTGCTGCCACTCTAGTTCACTGTACCACCACCATCACTACTGTAGTGTGTGCTGCCACTCTAGTTCACTGTACCACCACCATCACTACTGTGGTGTTGTGCTGCCACTCTAGTTCACTGTACCATCACCATCACTACTGTGGTGTTGTCCTGCCACTCTAGTTCACTGTACCATCACTACTGTGGTTTTGTGCTGCCACTCTAGTTCACTGTACCATCACCACCATCACTACTGTGGTGTTGTGCTGCCACTCTACTTCACTGTACCACCACCATCACTACTGTGGTGCTGTGCTGCCACTCTGGTTCACTGTACCACCACCATCACTACTGTGGTGCTGTGCTGCCACTCTAGTTCACTGTACCACCATCATCACTACTGTGTTGTGGTGCTGCCACTCTAGTTCACTGTACCATCACTACTGTGGTGTTGTGCTGCCACTCTAGTTTACTGTACCATCACTACTGTGGTGTTGTGCTGCCACTCTAGTTCACTGTACCATCACTACTGTGGTGTTGTGCTGCCACTCTAGTTCACTGTACCATCACTACTGTGGTGTTGTGCTGCCACTCTAGTTCACTGTACCATCACTACTGTGGTGTTGTGCTGCCACTCTAGTTCACTGTACCACCACCTTCACTACTGTGGTGTTGTGCTGCCACTCTAGTTCACTGTACCATCACTACTGTGGTGTTGTGCTGCCACTCTAGTTCACTGTACCACCACTATCACTACTGTGGTGTTGTGCTGCCACTCTAGTTCACTGTACCACCACCATCACTACTGTGGTGTTGTGCTGCCACTCTAGTTCACTGTACCATCACTACTGTTGTGTTGTGCTGCCACTCTAGTTCACTGTACCATCACCACCATCACTACTGTGGTGTTGTGCTGCCACTCTAGTTCACTGTACCACCACCATCACTACTGTGGTGTTGTGCTGCCACTCTAGTTCACTGTACCACCACTTCTGTGGTACTGTGCTGCTACTCTAGTTCACTGTACCACCACTTCTGTGGTACTGTGCTGCTACTCTAGTTCACTGTACCACCACTTCTGTGGTACTGTGCTGCCACTCTAGTTCACTGTACCATCACCATCACTACTGTGGTGTTGTGCTGCCCCTCTAGTTCACTGTACCATCACCATCACTACTGTGGTGTTGTGCTGCCACTCTAGTTCACTGTACCACCACCATCACTACTGTGGTGTTGTGCTGCCACTCTAGTTCACTGTACCACCACTTCTGTGGTACTGTGCTGCCACTCTAGTTCACTGTACCACCACTTCCGTTGTACTGTGCTGCCACTCTAGTTCACTGTACCATCACTACTGTGGTGCTGTGCTACCACTCTAGTTCACTGTACCACCACCTTCACTACTGTGGTGTTGTGTTGCTACTCTAGTTCACTGTACCATCACTATCACTACTGTGGTCATGTGCTGCCACTCTAGTTCACTGTACCATCACTACTGTGGTGCTGTGCTACCACTCTAGTTCACTGTACCACCACCTTCACTACTGTGGTGTTGTGTTGCCACTCTAGTTCACTGTACCATCACTATCACTACTGAGGTGTTGTGCTACCACTCTAGTTCACTGTACCACCACTATCACTACTGTGGTGTTGTGCTGCGACTCTTGTTCACTGTACCACCACTATCACTACTGTGGTGTTTTGCTGCCTCTCTAGTTCACTGTACCACCACCGTCACTACTGTGGTGTTGTGCTGCCACTCTAGTTCACTGTACCACCACCGTCACTACTGTGGTGTGCTGCCACTCTAATTCACTGTACCATCACCATCACTACTGTGGTGTTGTGCTACCACTCTAGTTCACTGTACCATCACTACTGTGGTGCTGTGCTGCCACTCTAGTTCACTGTACCACCACCGTCACTACTGTGGTGTTGTGCTGCCTCTCTAGTTCACTGTACCATCACTACTGTTGTGTTGTGGTGCTACTCTAGTTCACTGTACCACCAATATCACCATCATTCCTGCATCACCACGGACAGCATGTAGTTGATGACAAAGTAATTTAAGGACAAACCTTTATCACTATATCATCATAACTTCACTATCTTCGGTATTTAACACTTTGGTATTTATACTTTGGTATCATATGCCTGACAATCCTGGCTGTATCACCAGTAATGCTATATCTTCTCAGTACTGTAACCTATCATTGCTGTATCACTATTGCTTCACTATCACCTCTATATTTCACTATCACCTCAGGACCCACACTTGGGGTCATATACTGACCATGTTGAGTAACAAATTGTTGGTGTCACCATATGACAGCTGTTGTCACTGTTATATCACCAACAGCTCACTATCACATAACACTGTCACTGCTACACCAACATCATTTCACTTTCTCTGCATTATCA
Organism: Procambarus clarkii; assembly: GCF_040958095.1. Lineage (NCBI taxonomy): Eukaryota > Metazoa > Arthropoda > Malacostraca > Decapoda > Cambaridae > Procambarus > Procambarus clarkii. The sequence continues at coordinate 37,291,559 of NC_091187.1, read as the reverse complement.
CCTCACACTGATAGATTTCCTCCTTACATTCACTGTTATATCACTATCATTGCTACAGTACTGTACCATACCATCACTGCTATATCACCATCACTGTCATAACACCATCACCTCACTACCACTACTATACTACCATCACTTCACTATCACTGCTATTTCACTATCACTCGGGTGTGTTGTGATATTACCATACTGGTCCATGATGTGTTGTGATATTACCATACTGGTCCATGGTGTGTTATGATATTACCATAATGGACCATGGTGTGTTATGATATTACCATACTGGACCATGGTGTGTTGTGATATTACCATACTGGTCCATGGTGTGTTGTGATATTACCATACTGGACCATAGTGTGTTGTGATATTACCATACTGGTCCATGGTGTGTTGTGATATTACCATACTGGTCCATGGTGTGTTGTGATATTACCATACTGGTCCATGGTGTGTTGTGATATTACCATACTGGACCATGGTGTGTTGTGATATTACCATACTGGACCATGGTGTGTTGTGATATTACCATACTGGTCCATGGTGTGTTGTGATATTACCATACTGGACCATGGTGTGTTGTGATATTACCATACTGGACCATGGTGTGATGTGATATTACCATACTGGTCCATGGTGTGTTGTGATATTACCATACTGGTCAATGGTGTGTTGTGATATTACCATACTGGTCCATGGTGTGTTGTGATATTACCATACTGGACCATGGTGTGTTGTGATATTACCATACTGGTCAATGGTGTATTGTGATATTACCATACTGGTCCATGGTGTGTTGTGATATTACCATACTGGACCATGGTGTGTTGTGATATTACCATACTGGTCCATGGTGTGTTGTGATATTACCATACTGGTCCATGGTGTGTTGTGATATTACCATACTGGACCATGGTGTGTTGTGATATTACCATACTGGTCCATGGTGTGTTGAGATATTACCATACTGGTCCATGGTGTGTTGAGATATTACCATACTGGTCCATGGTGTGTTGTGATATTACCATACTGGTCCATGGTGTGTTGTGATATTAACATACTGGTCCATGGTGTGTTGTGATATTACCATACTGGTCCATGGTGTGTTGTGATATTACCATACTGGACCATGGTGTGTTGTGATATTACCATACTGGTCCATGGTGTGTTGTGATATTACCATACTGGTCCATGGTGTGTTGTGATATTACCATACTGGTCCATGGTGTGTTGTGATATTACCATACTGGACCATGGTGTGTTGTGATATTACCATACTGGACCATGGTGTGTTGTGATATTACCATACTGGACCATGGTGTGTTGTGATATTACCATATGGGTGTGAGGTGGTGTTATGACCACACATACACCAGTATGATCATACTGTAGCTGATGATGAAGATTAAGCCACCCAAAAGGTGGCACGGGCATGAATAGCCCGTAAGTGGTGGCCTTTTTAAGCCATTACCAGTATCAAGAGCTGATACTGGAGATCTGTGGAGGTGCGAATGCACCCTGCATGATGGGAGATGTCTCCCTTGTGAATGTGTTAAGATGAAGATGAAGCCACCCAATAGGTGGCACGGGCATGAATTGGTAAGTGGTGGCCCTTTTGAGCCATCACCAGTATCAATAGATGATACTGGAGATCTGTGGAGGTGCGACTGCACCCAGCGTGACGGGAGATGTCTCCCGTGTTTTAAACAGATGAAGAAGATGAAGCCACCCAAAAGGTGGCACGGGCATGAATAGCTCGTAAGTGGTGGCCCTTTCGAGCCATCACCTGTATCAAGAGCTGATACTGGAGATCTGTGGAGGTGCAAGTGCACTCTGCGTGACGGGAGGTGTCTCCCATGAATGTGTCCAAGATGACGATTAAACCATCCAAAAGGTGGCACGGGCATGAATAGCCCGTAAGTGGTGGCCCTTTTGAGCCATTACCAATATCAAGAGCTGATACTGGAGATCTGTGGAGGTGCAACTGCACCCTGCGTGACGGGAGATGTCTCCCGGACCAAGTGAGTGGTGGGACCAAAAAAATAAAAGTGATACTGTAGCTGGTGTATGATGTGATCAAACTGTATAGTGATGTCTTGGCTGATTAGCCTAGTATCACGAATATTAATTTATGTAGTTATTTTTTTTTCGATAACACACAAGTATTAAATGTGTATTGCCAATGTATTCCACATGTATCTATGTATATTATATTTCTGTACCATAAGTCCTTGCCATGTATTTGTGGATATATATAAGAAATCTAGTGAATAGCAGTAGCCTAATGTCATGTAGCTTGAAAAACATCCGTATATGCTTATATTATGGAATGCTACATAATGCTGTATAGGAAATATGTGAACTATGATGGAGAATGTATAAATTTAAGTCTCGGATGTATTACTGTCATGTATACTGTGTAATTTCCCTTTCATTATTGTTCATTACATTGTCCTCTAACATTAAAATAGATTTTGGCACTGTGAGATGTATACCATATAGACATGGTTTTGATACACATGTATATATACATTTTATATTGTATTCATGTATACTTATGCATAATGGCTGGCTGGCAGACGTCTTGAAATCCTCCCTTAACCCCTCCTCCCCTCCTCCCCTCTCCCGCCAGTGTTACCATGTCTTGCCAATATGAATTCTTTGTTCACATATTTTTATATCATGATATAATCTTTAATGTACTGAATTATTGATATATATTATTATGTAAGGTTGTGTATTATAGTCTCTATTTTATTGATATATGAATTAGAAGTTCTTGATCGAGATATGTCTGTATATGAGCTTGAGATATATGAAAGAGAGGAGTCAGCTGACTCATAGAGGTGGATACAGTGTCGCTCCCGGCCAGCATGGCTCTGGGCGGTCACTCTTTGATTTTCTCAGTCGAGCGCATGTGTTGCCGCTACGGTCCGGGTTTTGTGACCTTATTTGTGTCATTTGACTGCTAGGATATTTGTCATGTTGCAGTAATGTATACCATGGATCAGTTCTACCATTGTGCATCCTTTATACCAGGTGATAGGTGCTGTTATATATCTTAGTGAGGTGGGTACCTGAGGATCTTAAGTGATGCCATTGTGCTGTATATGATATTGTTTCCTCATACCTCATTTGTTAATGGTTGTGACACCACCACCACCCTGTATTGGTATTAGCAGCATAATAGGCGCTAGTGTCCCACTGTGCCACGATAGAGCCTGGCGTCAGCTAGTGCTGATTGTATGCAGTTTTGAGACCTGTTGATGATCATGCCCAGCTTTGAGAAGCTGGATAAATCATTGAGTGTGAGTTTATAGAATATATTCTTTGTTTGGTATGTTAATGCCCAGTAAACTGGATTATTTTTTGTTACCCTTTCACTCCCCTAGACACCTGGTTGATGGAGTTTTGGGAGTTATTCTACTCCCCAAGCCCGGCCTGAGGCCAGGCTTGACTTGTGAGAGTTTGGTCTACTAGGCTGTTGCTTGGAGCGGCCCACAGGCCCACATACCCACCACAGCCCGGTTGGTCCGGCACTCCTTGGAGGAATAAATCTAGTTTCCTCTTGAAGATGTCCACGGTTGTTCCGGCAATATTTCTTATGCTTGCTGGGAGGACGTTGAACAACCGCGGACCTCTGATGTTTATACAGTGTTCTCTGATTGTGCCTATGGCACCTCTGCTCTTCACTGGTTCTATTCTGCATTTTCTTCCATATCGTTCACTCCAGTACGTTGTTTTACTGTGTAGATTTGGTACTTGACCCTCCAGTATCTTCCAGGTATATATTATTTGATATCTCTCTCGTCTTCTTTCTAGTGAGTACATTTGGAGGGCTTTGAGACGATCCCAATAATTTAGGTGCTTTATTGCGTCTATGTGTGCCGTATATGTTCTCTGTATTCCCTCTATTTCAGCAATCTCTCCTGCTCTGAAGGGGGAAGTGAGTACTGAGCAGTACTCAAGACGGGACAACACAAGTGACTTGAAGAGTACAACCATTGTGATGGGATCCCTGGATCTGAAAGTTCTCGTAATCTATCCTATCATTTTTCTGGCCTTCGCAATATTTGCTTGGTTATACTCCTTAAACGTTAGGTCGACAGACATTATTATTCCCAAATCCTTTACATGCTGTTTTCCTACTATGGGTACATTTGATTGTGTTTTGTACTCTGTATTATGTTTAAGGTCCTCATTTTTACCGTACCTGAGTACCTGGAATTTATCACTGTTAAACATCATGTTATTTTCTGATGCCCAGTCAAAAACTTTATTAATATCAGCTTGAAGTTTTTCAGTGTCTTCAGCCGAGATAATTTTCATACTGATTTTTGTGTCATCTGCAAAGGATGATACGAAGCTGTGACTTGTATTTTTGTGTATATCTGATATGAGAATAAGGAAAAGCAGCGGTGCAACTTATTGATATTTGGCCAGACTGTGTTTTCCATTGACGCTGTAGGTTACTTCCCCTTAAAATAAATATATATATATATATATATATATATATATATATATATATATATATATATATATATATATATATATATATATATATATATATATATATATTGTGACGATAATCTCCTTCAAGAGATTGAGCCTGCTCTTCCCTCCAAAAATATGTCGCTACAAATATATAAAACTACTATGGAAGAAATGTACAACAACGACAACAACATCTCCAAGGTTTGCCAGAGAGCAAAACGTATGCAGCCTGGAACACCTGCTCCACCTCAAACCGCCAAACTACCTGTCTTGTCGCCTGCTCGTCGCTGATTGGCTGCGGGTCCAGCTGCAACTGCACTTCACCCACCATACTACTTGATGTCTGGGGCCGCCACGACCTCAGTCTTCAGAATATCCCGTGCTTTCGACAAGTTAACACGTCTCGTTGGTAGACTAAGCCCCAGGCTTAAGTGTACTAAGAGAGGTGATAGCTTGAAGCCAATATTCCGGCACCTAGTTACTTTGTTTATCATAAACTTGTTATTTGCTCACTTGTCTTAATGTAACTTTTCATTTTGTCATTTGATTATTCTTATTACTTTGATTGATTTTATTATACGAATTTGTATGTCCATTTTATTCATGTTTTAATTTCTTTGCCGTAATTAAAATTTCATTGTTAAAATTTACTTGTGTTTTGTGTGTCTTCTCCTTACCTTACCACAGACGAAGTTCCAGATTTTCTATTTTTTTTTATTTCTATGTGACGAGGCCATACCCCTAGCTTTTGAACAGCCGAACACCAACGCGTTACCGTCACATATTATATGGGGGCCTGTCCTAGGAGCTTCACTCAGGTACTGGTGCCAAGTTGTAATTAATGGTAAGCGTATTTAACTTTGTTAACGTAGCTTTTACTATTTTTCATATTCAATTTCATTTTTTATATGGTGCGGTGTATTGTGCATTACGAGAGTAGCATATGGTGAAGGTGAGACAACTTTGGATTACGTGGTGACTGTAGGCCGCAGTCATACTCTTAATTGGTCATCTCTCCCTCCGTGTTATTACTCGTGTTTACCATCTTTGTCCCTTGGATATTTCTCATTTTTGACAGATCATCATATTGGTACCCTGGTACTGTGGTCTGCCCCGGGTCAAGTGCACCCAATCTTCTGCAATCTGACTGTAGGAGGACATAGAGGGCCATAGTTCCTCTAGCTCGAACTTTAGTTGCTGAATTGGGACCTCAGCAGCAGTTCTCGTCACCAGTTGACACCTCGCACCCCTACACGTCAGTCAGAGATGATGATACATACAACGGTAGGGAATTAGCTTACTTTTTCAGAGCACAAAAGTTCGCTAATTCTGTAAGTATCATACTAATTCAGTAGGAAAAACTTGCTTTATGTCCTATAGAGACTTGGCAAGGTATGCCTACATCCTTGGACTACCAATTTTACTTTTGAGGCAATTAACTGTTTCATTTGTTTTCGAAACTCTGTTTCATTTGTTAGTAGGATTTTCTTGCCCTTATCCTCTTACATGAGTACCGGGTACAAGATTTCCTGCGCCCTTGATTTAAATTAATCATTTAACACCTTGTAATTAACTTTAATTGTTAAAGATCCCACAGGATAGGTACCAGTTGCCACGTTGTCCTGTTTCTGACATTCACTATAACTATATATTCGTGTAAATTTATTTGCTAATTTCACCATGTTTCGTCTCCAAGCTTTCCGTGCAAATCCAGCAGGTGAAATAGGGACTTTAAGTCGTGCCAAGAGGACTGAATTACAAACTTGCACATGAGTACCAACTAGAAGTTCCCTACCAAGCCAACAAAAATGACATATACAACCTGTTACTGGATCACTATTTAGAGCAAGGTACGATAGACTCTGAAACTCATGAAACTTACTATATTGCAGATAAAACTGATTTAGCAACGATGAAACTCAAATTGGAGCTGGCCAAGATTGAACGTGAGCAGCAAAGGGAAGCCCGCGAGCAGCAAAGGGAAGCCCGCGAACAGCAAAGGGAAGCCCTCGAACAACAAAGGGAAGCAGCTGCCATACGAAGAGAAGAACAAGAACGTGAGATTGCCTTACTCCGTGAGCGGGAACAAGTACAGCTTGAAACCAAACGACGCGAGTTAGAGATGCAACGCGAACATGACAAGCAACAAGCGACTCTGGCTCTAGAGTGTCGTCAACGCGAAATCGCCTTGGAAACTTCACACCTCGCTCAACGCCAGCAAGCTACTGCCAATCTTCCCGTCAGTTTTAATATATCACATGCAAGTAAGTTAATGCCATCCTTTGTAGAAGCCGAAGTTGATGTGTTTTTCACCATCTTTGAAACCCTTGCTAATCAACTCAGTTGGCCTGTCGACCAATGGGCCACACTTCTCAGAGTCCATCTTACAGGTAGAGCTGCAGTCACACTCAGTACTTTGGCGTCTGAGAATGACTACCAGACTCTGAAACAAGCAGTGTTGGACGCCTACCTCCTTTCCACAGAAAGTTATAGAAGGAAACTCCGTGACCACCTGAAGGCAAGTACCACTACCTTCCTCGAGTTTGCTAACACAAAACGGAGATATTTCATGAAATGGCTGGAAGCAGCACATGTCTCTACTTTTACAGAACTCGTCAACCTGATGCTAGTTGAAGAATTCTTGAGACGTGTGCCGCCTCCTGTCCGTCTCTACTTAGCAGATAAAGAAGAAACCGACTACCTGAAGTGTGCTAAGTCGGCTGACACTTACAGCCTCATCCACCGGCTGACACCCGAACCATCCTCCAGTAAGAAGTCGTGGTACAGTTACGAGAAAGTGAGCACCGATCAAGCTGGCTCGCAATTGTACTGCAAGTATTGTAGACTCTATGGACATACCACAGACAAGTGTGGTAAGTCTCAATACAAGGGAACCACTGGCCCACAGAAACCCAAACCCACTCCTCCTAAGTCCGGTAAGCCTGTGATGAATGTTGGTGTTAATGTTAATGATCTTTCTCTTTTCAGTAACCACCTGTATACTGGAACTGTCTCTGCCAACGGTTCAAATCCGGAGGGACGTTTCAAATTGAAGATCTTGAGGGACACAGCGGCTCTTCAATCGATCATCTTGAAGTCGGCTGTGCCCAACATCGTCTACACCGGAGAAACTGTCTTCATCACTGACCTCACTGCTACCACTCCATACCCTCTCGCCAGAGTCCACCTGGATTGTCCCTACGTGAACGGAGAAGTCCAAGTCGCCGTCAGGGAAAAGCCTTTTCCCATGCCTGGAGTACAACTTCTCCTAGGCAACGACTTGGCAGAAGACCTGCAACCGACCAACCTGATCGTCATGGACAAACCCCAGGTGTGTAACTCTGTGCCAATAAACCCTATTCTAGCGTATGTTCCAGCAGAGGTTCAAGAGAGTGATGAAGTTTCTCCTCCGGTTCTTGTGACCACCCGTGCACAAGCCGCACGTCCACAGCCAGCTGACTCTACTGCTACCGCTGTCCCTCAAGACCCTCTGAAACTACCCCCGCATCTGACCAAGTTGGAGTTCCGTAAGTTGCAGAGGGAAGATCTTACTTTAACACCATTGTTTTTCCAGGCTGAGACTCAACCCGACAGTATTCCTGGGTTCTTCCTAGAGAATGACTTGCTCTACCGCAGATATAGACCCAGTAAACTGAAGGAGGAGGACGATTGGGCCAACATCGAACAACTTGTGATTCCTACCAGCCTGCGGCCCACTATTCTACACCTGGCCCACGGAGCACTCTCCCACTACGGCTTCAACAAGACTTACCATGGAATTCGTCAAGACTACTACTGGCCAGGTATGGTAAATAGCGTCAAACAGTACGTAAAACGGTGTCATACATGTCAGATGGCAGGCAAACCAAACATCTCCATTCCCAGAGCGCCACTGATTCCCATACAGGTGCCTGCGGAACCTTTCCACAGACTCATAATAGACTGTGTTGGTCCTTTACCTCGGACCAGTTCAGGTAACGCCTATATCTTAACCATCCTGTGTCCTACCACCAGATTTCCCATAGCAGTTCCAGTGAAGAACATCACGGCTGCTACGGTTGTAAAACATCTATTGAAGATCTTCACTCAATACGGATTTCCCAGGGAGATTCAGAGCGACTGTGGTTCCAACTTCACCAGTGATCTCTTCAAAAGGACACTGGAGGAGTTCAACATCAAACAGGTATTGTCCAGCCCCTATCATCCTGCTTCACAGGGTTCTCTTGAACGTAGTCATCAGACAATCAAAGCACTCTTGAAAAAGTTTTGTAGTGAAACCTCTAAGGATTGGGATAAGCAAATCGACCTTATAATGTGTATTTACAGAAGTCTTCCCAATGAGTCCCTAGGAGTATCTCCTTATGAGATGCTCTACGGCCGTAAGTGCCATACTTCCCTTAAGGCTTTCAAAGACTCTCTCCGAGATGCCACCTTCAGTGAGCATCAGAATGTGCCCCAGTTTCTTCAAAACCTTCAACACATTCTAGAGAGAGTCCACCGTTTTGCCCATGATAATCTATTAAAAGCCCAGGAGAGGATGAAGACTCATTACGACCAGACCAGCAAAGTAAGAAAATTTAAGCTGGGAGACTTCATCCTAGCATACTTCCCTATCCCAGGTTCACCTTTACAAAACAGGTTTTCAGGACCCTACCGCGTCAAAGAGTGCAGAAATAACAACAACTACGTTATAGAGACTCCAGATAGACGGCGGAAGACCCAGCTGTGCCACGTCAACCTCCTGAAGCAATATAATGGTACTCCTCCCACTGTCCTGATTAACTGTTCTACCTTCACAGAACCCTACATCCACAGTGAGACCTTCCCAGCTTCTCCTCCCGAAAGCACTGACAAGGAGTCAGCACTTTCTAATTCCGAAATCCTTAATGATCTTCCCAAATACTTTCAGGATAATAATAGTGCTCCTTTGCCATATTCTAATTCCACTCTCACCTCGTCAGATAAGCCCTTCATCCTCCATGTCGACGCCAGTAGTACCGACGTTGGTGGTGTCGTGATGCAGCAACGAGGCGAGGAGAATACACCTGTCAGCGACTATTGCTACAAGGAACTACGGAACAGTTGGCAAGGAGCTACTCTTCATCATCCTCAAGCTCCAGCACTTCACTCCACACCTGAAAAGTGCTTGGTCTACCATCAACACGGACCACACCACCCTACACCTCCTGCAGCACGCCCACTTCTCATCTCAACGTCTTCTACTATGGGCTTGCTAACTGCAGAAATTCAACCTGGAGACACGCTATACCAAGATTCTGACAACACCATAGCCGATGCCCTCTCCAGAGTTTATGAAGTAGAAGCGACTCCATCTATTACTCCACCACATAACGACGTACTTCTTCCAGAACCGCAGGCTTCGGGGGAGAGTTGTGACGATAATCTCCTTCAAGAGATTGAGCCTGCTCTTCCCTCCAAAAATACGTCGCTACAAATATATAAAACTACTATGGAAGAAATGTACAACAACGACAACAACATCTCCAAGGTTTGCCAGAGAGCAAAACGTATGCAGCCAGGAACACCTGCTCCACCTCAAACCGCCAAACTACCTGTCTTGTCGCCTGCTCGTCGCTGATTGGCTGCGGGTCCAGCTGCAACTGCACTTCACCCACCATACTACTTGATGTCTGGGGCCGCCACGACCTCAGTCTTCAGAATATCCCGTGCTTTCGACAAGTTAACACGTCTCGTTGGAAGACTAAGCCCCAGGCTTACGTGTACTAAGAGAGGTGATAGCTTGAAGCCAATATTCCGGCACCTAGTTACTTTGTTTATCATAAACTTATTTGCTCACTTGTCTTAATGTAACTTTTCATTTTGTCATTTGATTATTCTTATTACTTTGATTGATTTTATTATACGAATTTGTATGTCCATTTTATTCATGTTTTAATTTCTTTAACGTAATTAAAATTTCATTGTTAAAATTTACTTGTGTTTTGTGTGTCTTCTCCTTACCTTACCACAGACGAAGTTCCAGATTTTCTATTTTTTTTTATTTCTGTGACGAGGCCATACCCCTAGCTTTTGAACAGCCGAACACCAACGCGTTACCGTCACAATATATTATGTATATATATATATTATTAAATATGACCGAAAAAGTAAGATTAATAATTCTAACACGAATTTTCTCAATCTTTCGTACATTTCTTTTCACTGTTGGAGGTAAATCAAAAATCAATTCTCCAAAATTCATTTTTATTTCTAGTCTGACGCGACACGAGCGCGTTTCGTAAAACTTATTACATTTTCAAAGACTTTAGTTCACAAATACACAACTGAATAGAACTTACGCATCTCCGATTTTATATCTACATTTGAGTGAGGTAGAAGGGGTGATGTGGCATTAACACAAGACAGAACAAGATGTGGCATTAATAGGGTATTAATTTCATCAACACAAGACAGTACATGAAACAATGGATATTGAATAGAAGTGTTTGTAGAAAGCCTATTGGTCCATATTTCTTGATGCTTCTATATTGGAGCGGATTCTTGAGGTGGGTAGAATATAGTTGTGCAATAATTGGCTGTTGATTGCTGGTGTTGACTTCTTGATGTGTAGTGCCTCGCAAACGTCAAGCCGCCTGCTATCGCTGTATCTATCGATGATTTCTGTGTTGTTTACTAGGATTTCTCTGGCGATGGTTTGGTTGTGGGAAGAGATTATATGTTCCTTAATGGAGCCCTGTTGCTTATGCATCGTTAAACGCCTAGAAAGAGATGTTGTTGTCTTGCCTATATACTGGGTTTTTTGGAGCTTACAGTCCCCAAGAGGGCATTTGAAGGCATAGACGACGTTAGTCTCTTTTAAAGCGTTCTGTTTTTTGTCTGGAGAGTTTCTCATGAGTAGGCTGGCCGTTTTTCTGGTTTTATAGTAAATCGTCAGTTGTATCCTCTGATTTTTGTCTGTAGGGATAACGTTTCTATTAACAATATCTTTCAGGACCCTTTCCTCCATTTTATGAGCTGTGGAAAAGAAGTTCCTGTAAAATAGTCTAATAGGGGGTATAGGTGTTGTGTTAGTTGTCTCTTCAGAGGTTGCATGGCTTTTCACTTTCCTTCTTATGATGTCTTCGACGAAACCATTGGAGAAGCCGTTATTGACTAGGACCTGCCTTACCCTACAGAGTTCTTCGTCGACTTGCTTCCATTCTGAGCTGTGGCTGAGAGCACGGTCGACATATGCGTTAACAACACTCCTCTTGTACCTGTCTGGGCAGTCGCTGTTGGCATTTAGGCACATTCCTATGTTTGTTTCCTTAGTGTAGACTGCAATGTGGAAACCTCCGCCCTTTTCCATGACTGTTACATCTAGAAAGGGCAGCTTCCCATCCTTTACCATCTCGTAAGTGAAACACAGCACGGAACTCTGCTCAAATACCTCCTTCAGCTCCTGCAGATGTCTGACATCAGGTACCTGTGTAAAAATGTCGTCAACATACCTGCAGTATATGGCCGGTTTCAAGTTCATGTCGACTAAGACTTTTTGCTCGATGGTACCCATGTAGAAGTTTGCAAACAGGACACCTAGGGGAGAACCCATGGCGACCCCATCTACTTGCTTATACATGTGCCCATCCGGGCTCAAGAAGGGTGGATCACGATACACTCTGTCGGCTATCATTCCGATTGTCTCGTCCACAGGTACGTTGGTAAACAGCGATTAAAAACCCAGTATATAGGCAAGACAACAACATCTCTTTCTAGGCGTTTAACGATGCATAAGCAACAGGGCTCCATTAAGGAACATATAATCTCTTCCCACAACCAAACCATCGCCAGAGAAATCCTAGTAAACAACAGAAATCATCGATAGATACAGCGATAGCAGGCGGCTTGACGTTTGCGAGGCACTACACATCAAGAAGTCAACACCAGCAATCAACAGCCAATTATTGCACAACTATATTCTACCCACCTCAAGAATCCGCTCCAATATAGAAGCATCAAGAAATATGGACCAATAGGCTTTCTACAAACACTTCTATTCAATATCCATTGTTTCGTGTTCTGTCTTGTGTTGATGAAATTAATACCCTATTAATACTCTTGTTCTGTCTTGTGTTGATGAAATTAATACCCTATTAATGCCACATCTTGTTCTGTCTTGTGTTAATGCCACATCACCCCTTCCACCTCACTCAAATGTAGATATAAAATCGGAGATGCGTAAGTTCTATTCAGTTGTGTATTTGTGAACTAAAGTCTTTGAAAATGTAATAAGTTTTACGAAACGCGCTCGTGTCGCGTCAGACTAGAAATAAAAATGAATTTTGGAGAATTGATTTTTGATTTACCTCCAACAGTGAAAAGAAATGTACGAAAGATTGAGAAAATTCGTGTTCGAATTATTAATCTTACTTTTTCGGTCATATTTAATAATATATGTTTACAGGAAAGACTGCTACCAAAATATACTAATATATATATATATATATATATATATATATATATATATATATATATATATATATATATATATATATATATATATATATATATATTGTACCTAGTAGCCAGAACGTCATACTCGGCCTACTATGCAAGGCCCGATTTGCCTAATAAGCCAAGTTTTCTTGAATTTGTTTTTCAATATTTTTTTCTTATGAAATGATAAAGCTATCCATTTCATTATGTATGAGTTCATTTTTTTTTAATTTGTGTTAAAACTAATGTAGATATATGACCGAACCTAACCAACCCTACCTAAACTAACCTATCTTATTAACCTAACCTAAACTAACACAATTAAGTTAATAATTTGTTTTTAATATAATAACAATAAAAAATAAACTAATTGGAAACAATTTATTGAATATAAAGAAAAATCACTCGGCCTATTAGGCAAATCGGGCCTTGCATAGTAGGCCAAGAAGTATGCTCTGGCTACTAGGTACGACATATGTTATATGTTAAATATGACCGAAAAAGTGAGATTATTAATTCTAACACGAATTTTCTCAGTTGTGTGTGTAAACTAAAGTCTTTGAAAATATAATAAGTTATTACGAAACGCGTTCAAGTGTCGCGTCAGACTAGAAATAAAAGGAATTTTGGAGAATTGATTTTTCAATTACCATCAACAGTAAAAAGAAACATAAGAAATATTGAGAAAATTCGTGTTAGAATTATTAATCTCACTTTTTCGGTCATATTTAACAACATATCTTTACAAGAAGGACTACTACCAATGTATACTAATATTATTTATATATATATATATATATATATATATATATATATATATATATATATATATATATATATATATGCGAGCAAGCCTGAATGGTCCCCCGGCATATATCCAACCGAAAACTCACACCACAGAAGTGACTCGATCCCATACTGCCAGGAGCACTATGCATCTGGTGTACAGGACACCTTAACCACTCGACCATCACGACCGTTCAAAAGATGATGGTAGCCGAAGCTATTTACCCCACCATGCCGACTGTGTCCCATGAATATATGGGACACCGATACACCAAAACAAATATATATATATATATATATATATATATATATATATATATATATATATATATATATATATATATGGGTCCCTACACTTGCACCAGAGGTGGTACCCCTTCTATATATATATATATATATATATATATATATATATATATATATATATATATATATATATATATATGTCGTACCTAGTAGCCAGAACGCACTTCTCAGCATACTATGCAAGGCCCGATTTGCCTAATAAGCCAAGTTCTCATGAATTAATTGTTTTTCGACTACCTAACCTAACCTAACTTTTTTGGCTACTTAACCTACCCTAACCTATAAAGATAGGTAGGGTTGGTTAGGTTCGGTCATATATCTACTTTAATTTTAACACCAATAAAAAAAATTGACCTCATACATAATGAAATGGGTAGCTTTATCATTTCATAAGAAAAAAATTAGAGAAAATATATTAATTCAGGAAAACTTGGCTTATTAAGCAAATCGGGCCTTGCATAGTTGGCCGAGAAGTGCATTCTGGCTACTAGGTACGACATATATATATATATATATATATATATATATATATATATATATATATATATATATATATATATATATATATATATATATATATATATATATATATATATGCAGAAAATCCACAAAGAAATATGAAATGAGGTAAACGTTTCGGCTTGTTAAAGCCTTTGTCAACACCAGACTCTGGTGTCTGGTGTTGACAAAGGCTTTAACAAGCCGAAACGTTCACCTCATTTCATATTTCTCTGTGGATTTTCCGCATAAAATGATCAGTGTTTTGTGATCGCCAATTGCATATATATATATATATATATATATATATATATATATATATATATATATATATATATATATATATATATATATATATATATATATATATTGGGAGTTCATAACATAATATCATAACAGTTGGGGATTATTTCTTAGTTCTTTCTCACCCAACTTGGGAGTGTCAACAAGAATCACTGCTGTCGTTGCTGAGCAGCAATATGAGCCCAGAGGTCCACTTTGGATAGTCGTTGTCCCTGTGAGGCTTTGGGCACCCCCAGCTCCACTGGTTCCTCCCCTCAACTGTGAAGGAAAGAAAGCTCTGCTTCTGGCACTTCACTGATGCCAGTAACACCCAGAGAGTCACCTGGTGAGGCCTCACATCAACCATACGTGTACCAACCATACCAGATTGAAGAAATTACATTTATTTATTTATTTATTTATTTATATACAAGTAGGTACATTGGGTTTATAAGAATACATAGCAATGATGTTTTTACATTCTTGTAAAGTCTTGTAAATTGTAAATTAGAACAGAAAGTCACTTAAGAGATAAAGAAGACTTCAAAATATTAATTCATGTGAAATCGTTATAAAAATCTCCTCCAGTATTGGACCTATTATTATAAACGAAGGTTCGTACACAGAGGACGACAAAGAAATGAGTGTAATCCTAAAAAAGCAGTACGAAGGCATGTTTAGCAATCCTCACCAATACTAATTTGATTCACAGCGAGTAATCACATTAACAACCTATGTGTTTGGTAGTCCACCATACACACCCCAGACAATTAGGCCGCAACATGGAAAAGGACTGCAACCTGGAGATCTGCAGAACACACGAGGGTTTCCTGAGGCTTCCACTGAAACCTGACCAGGATTTTCACACAATCCTCCCCATGCACTCTGGTGGATTCTCACACAATCCCCCTTGCACTCTCGCTGTCATCTAGGAATGTTCTACCTCTGATGCTCCTCTTTTAATACACAGAGTAATGACACTAAGATGTGATTACCCCCCATGCTCTTTTTCAGACTACACGGGGGGGGGGGGAAGATTGTGTGAAAATCCTGGTCCGGCTTCAGTAGAAGCCTCAGGAAACCCTCGTGTATTCAGCAGAACTTCAGATTGCAGTCCTTTTCCATGTCGTGGTTTGATTGACTGGGGTGTGTGCGTGGGAATCCCCACCACATAGGTTCGAATCCTCATCACGGTTCTCAAGGCTTTTCTCACTAATTTGATTATTCCCATCCTGATTAGTATCTATATGTATTCAAGAAATAGTGATTACTCTTGGTTTACTTCCTTACTTGGCTTTAATTACTCTTGGTTTACTTCCACACCTGCAGAGGTAGGAAATAAACTCCTAAGTCAAAAAATATAACATTTAATAGAAATAAATGACGATGGCAAATATTGATATTAACTGAGGCTGGACCCACAACCCCTCAGTGTACTCTTCTTGAACTCTCTTCAACCCCATGTCACAAACTTGTTGTTAATTGTCTTATATCACACGTGACTGTCTCCTCTGTAATTGAAGTGAACCTCTAGTCAAAACTGTACATACAACTAATGTGTTCATGTGCTCAATATCTTCACCACATAACCTTCACTTCCTGGACAAAAATAGTTACCAATAAATCAACATATGGTCAAACACTCCACATAATGGACAACAATAAATGGGTACACTAACTTGCACATATATGTCTAATATTGGTAAGTCCCTTGACGATTGTTCATCAATAACATTCCCTGAGGTAATTATGATCAGTCATTCTCGACACCAAGACAAAAGAATATTACATGCATGGAAAGGTATGAGCAGTTGGTCATAGGAGACACTGCTAACGACCCGTTGTTGAGTGCCTTAAACACTCCACTGGGATGTTGGGGCAATGTTTACACTGATGCATCTGGCAGCGTGGCGCCTCCCTTGCTGGCTGAGACCCAGTAACAGTCTGGGCTTCACACTGTCCTCCAAATATATCAACCCAGCCTCCTGTTTACACTGGAATGTTGGGTGTGACGGACCTCGGCGCCATCTACGACCAGGTGCCGAACTATAGCAGTTGACTCTCCCGTTAATTGTAGGTTCCCATCTTATAGTCGGCTAAGCTGGAAGGTGACGACCAACCAGGGTTAGGCAATGGAAGGCAGTGAAGCCAGGAGAGTGGAAGAGTTCTTAGGTCGACCTGAGGTGCTAGCCAGTGTGACGCTGTGGCCTTTACTTCTGGAGGGGCTAGTTGAAGGCGTTGGACTTCACTCCTAAAGATGCCAGCCAATGGGGCTAGTTGAGTGCTGTTGTTGGGTACTGTGGATTTTACTATTGGAAGGTGCTTGCCAGTAGGGCTAGGTGAGCGATTTGGACATTGCCGGATGAGCGTACTAGCGAGTGCGCTACAGAGGGGGAGCATTTGAAGACTGCTCCATAATGGCAGATAGCATAAGGGCTTGTGGTGCCTTGAAGACCTCGTCAGAGGCTTATAGTGTCCGTCATCTGTGAAGCTAGCTAGCGTGAGGGCTAGTGATGTCACTCCGGATGACCTCGCATAGTAACTTGTATATGTTATTATGGCGATGGGTAATACTAATAATGGGTAATTTTAAGTTCTATTTTATTAATTTACCCTAAACATTAAACTACTTCCATCAAGGTTAGGATCCTTTGAACTTGAGTAGGATCATAGTTTAAAAAGAACCCGGTTATGGAAGGTTCGTAACATTAATGGCATCCCCAGCGGGACCATTACCTTGTGTTCAGAGTGTCCATTGGTCTTGGTGGGTGTAGTGGCTTTAAGGTAATTAGTGAGTAAATATTTAAAGTAACAAGTGCAAACCCCATGGATATATATGTCCCCTTATGCTGTGTAAGGTTTAGGTTCAGTGACTAGGAACTGGGTGATCAGTGATTAGTGTTGGGAAACAGTACTGGGTTAAGTGATTGTGTGCAGTATTACGGAAATGAACAATGGCTGAGAGGCAGACCATTGATAACCCTGGATGATGTTCAGGAGTTCCTGGACCAGGAGGACTGCCTTTCCAAGTTGAAACATCTTGGAAAACCAGAATTGGTTTTAGTAAGTGCTTCTTTGGGGATTAAGGTGAGAGCATGATTCACGTGTTAAGATCCTCTCGAAGGTGCATAAGCATTTAAAATCCAACGGAAAGCAAGAAAGGGAAGTGCAGAATAAAGAAGTGTAATGGCTTCCACTGAAAAGGAAGACCAAGGAAGCGATGGTGAACGACCAACATGTACTTAATATTAGCCTCTTAACTGTGAAAATGCGTGAGTTAGAGATAAATCGCGAAATAGTGGAAAAGTCTATAACTAGAAGAAAGATGAGAAAGATGACATAACTAGATGAAAGATGATATAACTAGCTGAAAGAGAAGAATGACAAGAAAAAAAACGGGAAATGGAAATAAAACGTTAAATCGAAGTGAAACGGTTGAAGAGGGAAATTGGAAATAAAACTTTTAGAAATAGCGGAAAAGGAGCGAGAAAGGCAACACGATTTGGAAGTGCTAAGATTAAGTGGTAGGATGGAAACCTAGGTTTCGACCCGGTGCGGAACATTAAAATAGTTCCTATGTTCAATGAGAAGAAGGTGTCAAAGTTCTTTGCTGCCTTCGAGAAGGTAGCTGCATGTTTAGACTAGACAAAAGACAATTGGGCTATAATGACTCAGTTGATGTTAACCATGAAAGCCCAAACTGCAGACTCAACATTATCGGTGAGTGAGTCAATTATGATGCGGTAAAGAGGGTGGTTTTGCACGCATACCAGTTGGTTCCAGAAGTCTACAGGCAAAAGTTTCGCAACCTCAAGAAGACGTTGGAGCACACCTTTACGGAGTTTGCGTGCATTAAGGAGTGACTGTTTTATGAGTGATGCACTTCTTGGAAGGTAGAGACCAAAGAACTTGAGCAACTGTTTATTTATTTATTATTTATTTATTTATGCATATACAAGAATGTACATAAAGAATGTGAGGATACAAATATGGTAATTACAGTCTTGTAAAGCCACTAGCACGCGCAGCGTTTCGGGCAGGTCCTTAATCTAAGAAAATTTTAAGGAGGTAAATACTTGCAAAATTTATAGACAAAAAAATGATAACAGATTACATGAAATGAAAAAAAAAAAGATGAGAGAAAATTGTAGGTACAGTATATTAAAGCACATAGGTAGCTAAGATTGATTGCAATGACAGCTCAAAATGGTAGTTGACAACAAATTGGTAGGCACAATACAGCAGAAATAATATAAGATTGATTGCAATGACAGCTTAAAATGGTAGTTGACAACAAATTGGTAGGCACAATACAGCAGAAACAATATAAGATTGATTGCAATGACAGCTTGAATGGTAGTTGACAAAAATTGGTAGTCACAATACAGCATATGGCTAGCACATAAAAGAAGACAGCAATGAACACAATGATAAGGTTGTTTGATATTACATAAAAATTAGGAGATTGGGTAACACTAGGTACAGAGCAAATTTAAAGCTCAGTGTAGGAAACTAAGAAGATGAAGTTAGGTACTTTTTGGTTTTGCTTTTAAATAAGGCAAAAGTTTTACAGTTTTTCAATTCACTAGGGAGTGAGTTCCATAGAGTAGGTCCCTTAATTTGCATAGAGTGTTTACACAGATTAAGTTTGACCCTGGGGATATCAAAGAGATATTTATTTCTGGTGTGGTGATAATGGGTCCTATTACATCTGTCCAGGGAGAGTTTCAGAGCATGGTTTGCATTTAAGAACAGGGTTTTGTAAATGTAGTTGACACAAGAGAATGTGTGGAGGGAGTTAATATTTAGCAAGTTTAGGGATTTAAACAAGGGAGCTGAGTGTTGTCTGAAAGCAGAGTTAGTTATTAATTCTGATAGCAGATTTTTGCTGTGTGATGATGGGCTTAAGGTGGTTTGCAGTGGTAGACCCCCATGCACAGATACCATAATTAAGATAGGGGTAGATTAGTGCATAATATAGTGAGAGGAGAGCAGAGTTAGGAACATAATATCTGATTTTGGAGAGTATACCAACTGTCTTAGAGACTTTCTTAGTTATGTGTTGAATTTGGGTGCTGAAGTTGAGTCTCTTGTCTAGGAATAGGCCAAGAAACTTCCCATCATTTTTATTACTGATGTTAATGTTGTCTATCTGTAGCTGAATTGCATTTGATGATTTGCTTCCAAATAAGATGTAGTAAGTCTTTTCGATGTTTAATGTTAGTTTGTTCGTTGACATCCATAAGTGGACTTTTTTTAATTCATTATTCACAACATTATTTAGTGTATGTGGGTTGAGGTTTGAGTAGATAAGGGTAGTATCGTCAGCAAACAATATAGGTTTGAGAATATTAGAGACATTAGGCAGATCGTTTATATATATAAGAAATAGAAGAGGTCCTAAGATGCTGCCCTGTGGCACTCCAACGGTAATTGGTAGAGTGGAAGAAGTTGTATCATTGATGGTTACATATTGGTGTCTGTCACTAAGATAGGATCGGATGTAGTCAAGGGCAAGGCCTCGGATTCCATAATGCTGGAGTTTAAGTAAGAGGTAGTTGTGATTAACAGTATCAAAGGCTTTTCTTAGGTCAATGAAGAGTCCAATCGGAAACTCATTTTTGTCAAGGGCTGAGTAGATAATGTCAAGGAGACTAATGATTGCATCGTTGGTGCTCTTTTGGGACCGGAAGCCAAACTGGCAGGGGCTGAGTATGTCGAATTTTACGAGGTAGGAATAGAGCTGTTTGTAAATAATTTTTTCAAATATTTTTGATAAAATGGGTAGATTTGATATTGGTCTATAATTGTTTATGTCCGCCGGATTGCCTCCTTTATGGACTGGCGTTACTCTTGCTTTTTTTAAGGATATCAGGGAAGGTGTGACACTCTATAGATTTGTTGAACAGTAGAGCTATGGGTGGCGCAAGGGCATGGGAGGCGCTCTTGTATACAATGGACGGAATTTCACTGGCGTTCCCTGCCTTGGTTTTTAGAGAATGCATTACGTGTCTTAATGTATAAGACACGACATCTGCCGGGCTGACTGGTGAAAGGAGAAGAGAGTTTGGATAGCAGCCTGAGAGATATGTGTTAATATGTGTCTGAGTCTGTGAGATTTTTCTGCAAGATTAGCACCAACCGATGAAAAGAAGCTATTAAATTCATTTGCCATTTCTAAAGCAGTTGACGGTGTATCCCCATCCTTGTAGAGTTTTCTTTGGTTATGTGAGTGTTGTTTAGTTCCTAGGATACTAGAGATGGTTTTCCATGTGCTTTTCATGTTGCCTTTTGCTTCATTGAATCTATTCACATAATATGAAAGTTTTGCGTTTCTTATGATACTGGTAAGCATTGATGAGTACCTTTTAGCTACTTCCTTTGAAACTAGGTCAATCCTAAGTTTCTTTTCATATTCATGTTTCTTGTTGATTGAGTTGAGAATGCCACTTGTGAGCCATGGATTGTTTAATCTTTTGTCAGTTACTTGCTTGGTAAGAAGGGGACAATGAAGGTTGTAGAGGCTTAGAGTTTTGGAGAGGAAGAGGTTAGCTAATGAATTTATATCCTGGGTATTACTGAATTCAGAATCCCAGTTAATATTGTGAAGTGCATCTGTAAGATTGCCTAAAGCTGATTCACTGTGCAGCCTAAATGTAAGTTTCTTGCTATTTGGTGGTGTTATGTCCATGTTCGCTGTGAGAAAGGTAGGATAGTGGTCAGTTGTTCTGTCGTAGATTATACCAGATACAAGGGGGAGCTGTTATGTTTGTCCATATGTGATCCAAGGTAGTGGATGATGTTTGAGTGACTCGGGTAGGTTTGGTGATTGTGGGGATTAGCATACAGGAGTTCATGCTGTTAAGGAAATAGTCAACTTGAGAGCAATTTTGTTGACCCAGGTCAATATTAAAGTCTCCTCCCAGAATGATGTGGTTTTTGTTGAGATTGTTGTTTATAATAAGATTCCTTAGGTTATCTGAGAAAGAAGCTATGTTAGTATTGGGAAATCTATAGATGGCTCCAATAGTCAAGGAGTATTTAAGGGATTTAATTGTAAACTGAACAAAAGTATATTCACAGTAGTCATCTCTGTCACTAATAACACTGTTGCAGATAAATGTATTTCGGTAATATATGGCTGTGCCACCACCTTGGTGGTGAAAGGGAACAGGAGACCACAAGAGGAGTAAAGGTTAAAGTACGACATTCACGAGAGTAAGGGACCGTGCAATGTAGCGAAGTCAGTAGCGATCATGTTGATCCTGTAGGTTGCCTAGCCTAGCCATACTCCCTTACTCCATTGTACCCCTGTAAGCCCCTTTTGTGTTTGTTTTGTACAGTATTGTGTATATATTTTTCCCTATTTTATAGCTTATTTCTACTTATTTCTGATTCTACAATCAGCTTTTTTTATGCAGTCAAGTATAGACCCAGAACTTAACCTCTTATCCACTATCTATGACAATAATCACTTTAATGATCTAAATTGCAGATATTTTGCAGCACATGATGTAAACAATGTATTAACTCATAATCACAATATCTCTGTAATCAATTTGAACGTTAGATCCCTAGGTAAACACTTCGATGATGTTAGTGCCTTGATTGAAACTATTGGCAACAAATTCTCTTTTATTATACTTACTGAAACATGGTTGAAAGAGGATACTACTCAACTCTTTAACATGCCTAACTACTCAGCAATTCACAACTGTCGTCAACTTCAGAGAGGTGGTGGCACTGCTCTTTACTACCACCAAGAACTAACATGCTTAAAAGAAATTAGAACTAGAGACTGCTATGGGGAGTATATCTTCGCCAGCTTCAGAGTCAAGGGTGCCGAGTCTGTCCTGTCTGTGGGTGCAGTCTATAGAATTCCCAACACTGATGTGTCTGTATTCAACTCAAACCTTAGAAATCTAATACTTGATAACAGACTGAACAAAAACCACCTAATTATCGCAGGGGACTTTAATATTGACCTCTGCGAGCCAGAACACCCTACTGCTGTTAGCTTCCTCAACTGTATGAATTCCTGCCTCCTCATACCCTTAATCACTAGACCTACTAGAATCACTGATAGCACTGCCACGACTCTAGATCACATCTGGACCAACATAACCTCTCCGCTTACTTCAGGTATAATCACCGATAGCACTACAGACCACTACCCCACATTTCTCTTAACTAACATTAGCAAACCACCTCTAGAAACAAGGGAGTTAAGCTTTAGGCTGCACAATGAAACTGCTATAAACAATTTTATAACTGCTGCTGATAATGTCAACTGGGAGTCCGAGTTAGGTAACATAGGGGACATCAACCTAGCAGTGCAATCTTTTCTGCAAACAACTCTTAGCCTTTATAACACCCACTGTCCTAGGCTTACAAAACAAGTCACAAGCAAAAGGCTTCACAATCCTTGGCTTACAAAGGGAATACTGAAATCCATTAACAAAAAACACGACCTTGAGAAGAAGTATAGGTTAGGAATTGTCTCCAAAGAATTCTCAAAGAATTACTCATTATTGCTATCTAAGATAATTAGACGAGCCAAAACTAAATACTACGAAGATAAATTTACTCAAATAAAGAGCAACATTAAACAAACTTGGAGCACAATTTCACAAATATTGGGATCAAAGAAATCTTTAAATAACAAACCGACTCTCCTGTCTAATAACGAAGGTCAGCTTTCAGCCTCTGATTCTGCTATTGAGTTCAATAGGTTCTTCTTTTCCATTGGTTCATCCCTTGCAAATGATATTCCATCTTCCAGTACTGACATTAAGGACTATCTTACAGGTAACTATCCACAGTCTCTGTACCTAAAGCCTATTAACTCCACTGACGTCAATGAGATAATCCTTTCCCTTAAAACCAAGTCTGGTGCCCTTGAGGAGATACCAACTTTAATTTACAAAAAAGCCTCCAGATCTTTAGCCCCTGCTATTGCTTTGCTCTTCAACAAGTCACTTGAACTCCAAACCTTTCCAGATATTCTAAAAAAAGCGAGAGTAACGCCTGTCCACAAATGTGGTGACCCCACAGATGTTAACAACTACAGACCTATATCAATCCTGCCAAACTTGTCAAAAATTTTTGAAAAACTTATATACAAGCAGCTTTACTCATATCTAGCCAAACTCAATATACTTAGCCCTTGCCAATATGGCTTCAGACCCAAAAATAGCACTAACGATGCACTTATTAGTATGCTTAACTCGATTCATACAGCTCTTGATAAAAAGGAGTTCCCTGTTGGGTTATTTGTGGACCTGCGTAAAGCTTTTGATACTGTCAACCACCATAACCTTCTTCTTAAATTACATCATTATGGAGTCAGAGGACACTCCCTACAATACCTCGAGTCCTACCTTACTGACAGGCTCCAATATGTTTCTGTGAATAATACAATTTCTCCCACCCTACCCATCAACATTGGTGTTCCTCAGGGCAGCATACTTGGCCCTCTCCTCTTTCTCATCTACATTAATGACCTTCCAAATGCCTCCCAACACCTCAAACCAATTCTATTTGCTGACGACACAACCTTCATTTACTCCAGTCCTGACCCTCTTGCTCTAAATGCCACAGTAAATACTGAGCTAAATAAAGTCCATCTTTGGCTAACTGCCAACAAACTCACCCTTAACATTGACAAAACCTTCTATATTCTGTTTGGCAATAAATCCTCTAGTCTTATAAATCTCAAAATAAACAATACCCAAATTTGTAACAAATTAGATGGCAAATTCCTTGGCATTCTCATTGACCACAAGCTGAATTTCCAGGGACACATTCTAAATATATCAAAAAAAGTTTCAAAAACTGTGGGCATTCTTTCTAAGATCAGATATTATGTACCACGCCCTGCCCTGGTGACTCTCTATTACTCCCTTATCTATCCTTATCTCAACTATGGTATTTGTGCTTGGGGTTCTACTACCCAAAATCACTTACGTCCTCTAATTACCCAACACAAAGCCGCTATTAGAACAATATCCAACTCTGGCCCCAGACATCACTCGGTACCCCTACTCAAATCTTTTAATATGTTAGATATTAAGTCACTGCACATTCTCTCACGTGTATTATACATATATAAAACGCTAAACTATAATGCCAATCCTGATCTTAAAAGCTTCATAGAAGGTTGTAACAGAACCCATGAGCACCACACCAGAAATAAATACAGTTTTGATATTCCTAGAGTACGTCTTAATCAAACTAGAAATGCTCTGCAAATCAAGGGGCCCAGAATGTGGAATGACCTTCCCACCCATGTTAAAGACTGTACCTCTCTCAACCAGTTTAAGATAAAAACTAAACACTACCTAATAAATTCCCTGTAATCTACCTCACTCCTCTATTGTCAACCCATGTCTGTTATTTTTTTTTTTTTTTTTTTAATCAACACTGTTTGTCAACCTATTGTATTTGTGCTGCTTTTTCAGTCATGTTCCCCCTTTTTTTTATCTTTATTTGTATTTGTTCTCAACACCTTTTATTCTTTATGCTCAATTAGTATTAAGTTCTAGATATTAATGTTTTTCTTGCCCGAAACGCATTGCGTAATAGTGGCTTTAGGCATTGTATGTACTAGCTCTATCTATATATCAATCCATTAATGTAACATCACTTGTATGTATATACCTTACCTGAATAAACATCTGAATCTGAATCTGTAGAGACAGGACGCCAGTTTCGGCGTTAGTGATCACAGGCTTAGGGGTAGGAGTCGAAAGAAAGGCACCAGATCTGAGGAGCAACCCAGTATGGTGCAGAGCATCCAAATGGCGAAGAGTAGGAGAAGTAGACGAGTAAGCAGGGCAACCATAATCTAGTTTAGACAGTAAGAGAGAGGAATGTAGAAAGAGGAGCATGCGCCTATCCGCTCCCCAAGAGGTATGAGACAAGATCTTTTATCTGTCAGGGGCCTTAGAGCGTTCAACTCGGAGGTAAGATATATAGGGTGACCAAGACAAACAAGTGTCAAAGATTAACCTCAAAAGATTAGCAGAATCTTTGTACACAAGGGGATGACCATAAAGCGACAAAGGGGGACGAAGAACGACCTGCTTCTAAGTAAAAGTCATAGCACAAGTTTTAGTTGTAAAGAACTTTAAGGGGGGTTTAGGTTGGTTTTGAAAAGTTGTTCAATGTCAACCAATATTTTTTGACTAGTTGCATATGAAAAGGGCTGCAATTGTCCCAAGTTTCAGTACTGCAGCGTAAATAGAAAGGGATATTTTTTTTAACGACTTTTACCCATTTTCAAGTCTGAATAAATTAACACACGTTTCAGATATAATTATTCTGTGACACTTTTCTGACACATAAGCATATAATAAAGGATATGTTGATAGATAATTTCCCAAACATCTTTAGTTTTCCTAATACAAATTTTCAAAGTTCACCCCAAAAATTATGCAAATATGGCATGTTTATTGCTATTATAAAATCAATAAATAAAATTAGAGAAAAAAAACATCAACAACATTTAGAGACATGCACTCTACATATACTGTGTAAGTTTCATGTAAATTGAATAAAAAATAAAAAAGTTATTTGAACGTTTATGTCAATTGAAAAAACACAAGCAAATAATAAAGTCTAAGGTTCTAAAATCTGTGGCCGAGGTTGACATCAACCAATTTTTTCCAAAATTGGCACCCTTACAGATAGGCTTACGTGCAGTCAGGTGTATAAGTTTCATATAAATCGTCCGATAAAAAGAAGAAAAAATATTTTGAAAAAAAATCAATTTTTTTTAACTTAATTTTTTTTCCAATTAAACTAATTAAAATATTTGTTTAATATATGGTATTGTGATAGCAAAGAGTCATAGCTATGACTTCAGTCGACACTTGTTTGATAATCGTTTTTGACCATTTTGGAATAATTTTGACACCAACTTCAATATTTTTTTTCTCCCTTCCTATTTATGCTACGATGCTGAAACTTGGACCAGATGAAACTCTTTTCTTATACAACTTGTCAAAAAAGTTTGAGTGAAATCGAACGAGTTTTCATTTATTGTATTTTTGGGGCAAATTGAAACCTAATGCCCCCTGAAGCCATGATTGGTGATCCAAGACGTCACGGCATCAATCATAAGTTAAAGCCGTCGTTGAAGGAAGGCGAGTCATCACCTCGACAGCAGAGGGTAAGATCATCAACATAGAGTGCTGTGAAGATGCCAGTGGGAAGGGAGGAAAGAAGACCATTGAGGGCAACCAGAAAAAGAGTAGTGTTCAGAACATTACCTTGGGGCACACCATCGTACTGCCGAAAAGAGGCCCAGAGAGTGGTACCAAACCTCGCTTTAAAGGAACGACTAGAGAGGAAACTTTGGAGGAAGAGAGGGAGATTCCAACGATGGCCAAAAGAATGAAGTTGGGACAGAATATGATACCGCCAGGTAGTATCGTAAGCCTTTTCCAGGTCAAAAAGGACAACAACAACGGAAGTTTTCGCAGCAAAAGCAGTACGAATATGGACCTCCAAGTTCACCAAGACATCAGTCAAGCTGCAACACTTGCAAAAGCCAAATTGAGAAGTGGAGAGCTGGTGATAGTGTTCCAAGAACCACATCAGACGAACATTGACCACACGTTCAAAGAGTTGGCAGATGCAACTTGTGAGGGCAATGGGTCAGAAGTCCTTAGGTGATGTCCTTAGAGACCCTGGTTTCCGAATAGGAAGAACAACTGCCTCGAACCAGTCCTCAGGGACTGACGACGACTCCCAGATACGGTTATACAGATTCAGTAAACACTGAAAAAACGCTTGGAGAGAGATGATGCAACATCTCATAATGAACGTCATCTGAGCCTATTAACACTACACATGTGAATTTAAGGTCACCATCTAATCTTGAGGTTCCTCGAGGTTATCTTGAGATGATTTCGGGGCTTAGCATCCCCGCGGCCCGGCCCTCGACCAGGCCTCCCTGTTACACCCCCCCCCAGGAAGCAGCCCGTAGTAGCTGTCTAACTCCTAGGTACCTATTTACTCCTAGGTGAACAGGTGCATCAGGGTGAAAGAAACTCTGCCCATTTGTTTCCGCCTCCACCTGGGATCGAATCCGGAACCTCAGGACTACGAATACTGAGCGCTGTCCTCTAAGCTGTCAGGCCCTTAAAGTTCAAAGTTCAAAAAACATGGCCAAAGTTCCAGTACCTGACGCCTGACAGCTGGGTGGACAGCTCTTCGGATTCGTAGTCCTGAGGTTCCGGGTTCAATCCCCGGGTGGAGGCGGAGACAAATGGGCAAATTTTTCTTTCACCCTAATGCCCCTGTTACCTAGCAGTAAATAGGTACCTGGGACTTAAACAGTTGCTACGGGCTGCTTCCTTGGGGTGTGGAACAATAAGGAAGCCCGGTCGAGGACTGGGCTGCGAGGACGCTAAGCCCCGAAATCATCTCAAAATAACCTAATGCAATGTCTAGGAGAGGGAATGTACTCCTGAATAGAGCATCTGGCATCAGCAAGAATTAAGCGGAAGGGTCCTACTATCAGCCTCTTTACAATGTGAAGAGGCTGATGACGACCACAAAAGGTTTGGGTGAACGTATCAACCTGGAGGACAGAATGGCCTTGGGCTGCAAGGATATGTTTAATATCCTCGTGGCAGTCTTTCAGGTCCCTAACACCAGCCGCAACATAGTGCGGGCGGATAACAGTGCCAATACTGACATTTAACCGGGTATTTTTGGAGATCCTAACAGGGGTCTCCCCAATGCTGGACAATATGGCTAAGTGGGCAGCTGCTTCCCGAGAAGGAGCAGCAATGACACATGAACCAGTACGGGTTAATTAAAAGAAACAGAGGTATCCACTGAATCAACGAGGTGTTTATGGAGGAAGAAATCACCAGGCTGTGTAGAATCCAGATGGTTAAGATGAAAGTATTTAGCCCACGTAGCAGGGCCAAACAAGGTGTGGAACATATTAGCACTAACAGGAATCATGCGAGTGCAGCTGTGGGGGGTTGGCACCAAGCACCCCCAGTAAGAGTGGGGGGGGGGTAAAAGGTGGTCGTCCCTGGGGTCGTGGAGCTCAACCCCACCACAGAGGTGGGAGGGGACCGGAGGGGGTTAATCAAGAGGGTCAAAGGAGTAGCTTGGTCTGGGCCCAATGTAGCGGGGGCTAAAGAGCCCAATCTTGCAACACAGTCCGCCTCGGGGGCTTGGTCGCCCACCCCACGAGCCTGGGGAAGTTATAAGAGTTATAAGTTATAAGTTATTCAGTGGCATAGGAATGAGCCGGTAATAATTTAATTTACGAATAAACCCCCATACCCACCATGGAAACACAATTAGAAGATAGAACACCTGGCAAGATGGCCCCCCCCCATCCCAGGGGAGCATCATGAGTATACACCCCCGCAATCATCACCTTAAGTACTGTCTGTCCGTCGAAATTGGGTTGAGCAACGCAGGCGAGGATTGACAATACAAGCGTCCCCTCCCTCGCAACGTCGGGTGCCACAGTTCTACGGGTGAAAGTGTGCCTCCCCAAACATGCGGGTGTCAAAACAGAAGATGTTCGAAAAAGTAATGAAGCATGCAAAAGATCGGCGGGAAATGACAATTAGAAAGAAGAAGGGGGGGGAAGGCAAAATGAAACATAAGGAAGAGGAAATAGCATCCAGCATGATAAGTGAAGACGGCAGAGGACTGTCCCATGGAGCATCACACCCTGGCTGCTGCCCTCTAAGCCCTTCTCACGGAAGGACAATGGGGTATGTCCTTTAGAAGCATAAGGCTACTAAAGGACAGAGGAAATGCTGTCCCATGGAGCATCACACTCTGACAGCAGCCCACCAAGCCTCCTCACGTCAACAACGGGCTGGAATGTGAAGGGGTGACGGTAGGAGACCAACTCCATCGTCACCCGGCGTTAAACCCTAAACTACTGCAGCAGACAACGACTGTCAAGTGGAAGGCAGTACAGGGGCTATGCTGACCCAAACCAACACTGCTGCAACCCTACCAACAGCCATGTTAACTCTGCCTCAGGGGAAAAGGTAACTACTAGCCAGGGGCTGTTTTATGAGGGTTCCAAGAAAATCTTTGTCATACAGAGAGCGGCAGAACAAATGAAATTCAAACCAGTGATGCAGGTCGCCCTGAATATACTTGGGCTTTTATCCAACATGGACGTAAACCCTACAACGTAGTCAAACCCTACATTCCCTTGGGTGGTTACCTCAGACCTGTATTCTCTATGGTTGTGGACACAATCCCATCTGACCTACATGTACCAGGTCTAGGGATCACAATTAAACATTTAAAACAGCAGCGAGTCAAATTAGCTGACCCATAAAACAAATCTAACCATATCAGAGATATAGGAGTGTTAATTGGGTCAGATTATTGTAAATTCATCTCTGGTAAACACCATTTGCACGGGATGACTGTTGAACTCAGCAGGTGGAGAGTCTCAGTGTGTGAAGATAACTAGAATGGTGGAGATGTGATTATAGACTAGTGGAGAAAGAGGGAACACCTCCCATTGTGTGAAGAGAACTAGAATGGTGGAGATATGATTATAAACTGGTAAAGATATTGACACATACGTTTCACCTTTTTTAAGGTGGGTGTTTCCCTGTACTCCCCCCCCCCCCTCCCCCACTCCCACAGAATATAGACTGGGACGTGACTGATGGATATTTACACCCGTAAAGGCTCCGGAACAGTGGAGGAAAAGGTTAATGACTCAGTACAAAGGTTCACAGGAACCCCCCCCCCCCTCCCCAGCATACTCAGTGGAGTACCAGTGCCTGCAGGGGAAGGGTTGAGGCTGTTAACGTGCTCAGTACACAGGTGCACACAGTTACAAAAGCAGTGTGTAAACAAGAGGCTGGGTTGATATATTTGGAGGAGAGTGTGAAGCCCAGACTGTTACTGGGTCTCAGCCAGCAAGGGAGGCGCCACGCTGCCAGATGCATCAGTGTAAACATTGCCTCAACATCCCAGTGGAGTGTTTAAGGCACTCAACAACGGGTCGTTAGCAGTGTCTCCTATGACCAACTGCTCATACCTTTCCATGCATGTAATATTCTTTTGTCTTGGTGTCGAGAATGGCTGATCTTAATTACCTCAGGGAATGTTATTGATGAACAATCGTCAAGGGATTTACCAATATTAGACATATATGTGCAAGTTAGTGTACCCATTTATTGTTGTCCATTATGTGGAGTGTTTGACCATATGTTGATTTATTGGTAACTATTTTTGGCCAGGAAGTGAATGTCATATGGTGAAGATATTGAACACATGAGCACATTAGATATATGTACAGTTTTGACCAAAGGTTCACCTCAGTTACAGAGGAGACAGTCACGTGTGATATAAGACAATTAACAACATGTTTGTGACATGGTGTAACAGGAGTGTTGAGGAGAGTTCAAGAAGAGTACACTGAGGGGTTGTGGGTCCAGCCTCAGTTAATATCAATATTTGCCATCGTCATTTATTTGTATTAAGTGTTCTATTTTTTGACTTAGGAGTTTATTTCCTACCTCTGCTGGTGTGGAAGTGAACCGAGAGTAATTAAAGCCCATCACTATTTCTCGAATACATATAGATACAAATCAGGATGGGAATAATCAAATTAGTGAGAAAATCCTTAGGAGCCGTGATGAGGATTCGAACCTATGTGGTGGGTATTCCCACGCACACACCCCAGAAAATCAGGCCACGACACAAAATCAGGCATGGGGGAATTGTGTGAAAATCCTGGTCAGGCTTCAGTGGAGATCAATGGAAAACATAGACTTGCCAAATATCAATAAGTGTCTAGGGGAGTGAAAGGCTAACAAAAAATATACCAGTTTACTGGGCATTAACATAACATATAAAATAGAATACAATCTGTAAACTCACACTCAATGATTTATCCAGCTTCTCAAAGCTGGGCATGATCATCAACAGGTCTCAAAACTGCATACAATCAGCACTAGCTGACGCCAGGCTCTGTCCTGACGTATACATTACTGCAACATGACAAATATCCTAGCAGTCAAATGACACAAATAAGGTCACAAAACCCGGACCGTAGCGGCAACACATGCGCTCGACTGAGAAAATCAAAGAGTGACCGCCCAGAGCCATGCTGGCCGGGAGCGACACTGTATCCACCTCTATGAGTCAGCTGACTCCTCTCTTTCAATATCTCAAGCTCATATACAGACATATCTCCATCAAGAACTTCTAATTCATATATCAACAAAATAAAGACTAATATACACAACGTTACATATTAATACATTTTAATAATTCAGTACATTAAAGATTATATCATGATATAAAATTATGTGAACAAAGAATTCATATTGGCAAGACATGGTAACACTGGCGGGAGAGGGGAGGAGGGGTTAAGGCAGGATTTCAACAAGTCTGCCCATCAGTCATTATACATAAGTATACATGAATACAATATAAAGTACAAATATACATGTGTATCAAAACTATGTCTATGTGGTATACATCACACAATGCCAAAATCTAATTTAATGTTAGAGGACAATGCAATGGACAATAATGAAAGGGAAATTATACAGTATACATGAAAGTAATACATCCGAGACCTAAATTTATACATTCTCCATCATAGTTCACATAATATTTCCTATACAGCATTATGTAGCATTCCATAATATAAGCATATACAGATGTTTTTCAAGCTACATGACAGTAGGCTACTGCTATTCACTAGACTTCTAATATATATCCACAAATACATGGCAAGGACTTATGGTACAGATATATAATATACATAGATATATGTGGCATACATTGGCAATACACATTTAATACTAGGGTGTTGTCAAAAACAGAATAACTACATAAATTAATATTCGTGATACTAGGCTAATCAGCCAGGATATCACTATACAGTTTGAGCACATCATACACCAGCTACAGTATGATCATACTGGTGTATGTGTGGTCATAACACCACCTCACACCCATATGGTAATACCACAACACACCATGGTTCAGTATGGTAATATCACAACACACCATGGACCAGTATGGTAATACCACAACACACCATGGACCAGTATGGTAATACCACAACACACCATGGTCCAGTATGGTAATACCACAACACACCATGGTCCAGTATGGTAATATCACAACACACCATGGTCCAGTATGGTAATATCACAACACACCATGGTCCAGTATGGTAATATCACAACACACCATGGTCCAGTATGGTAATATCACAACACACCATGGACCAGTATGGTAATATCACAACACACCATGGACCAGTATGGTAATATCACAACACACCATGGACCAGTATGGTAATATCACAACACACCTGAGTGATTGTGAGGTGATGGTGATATAGCAGTGATAGTGAGGTGATATAGCTGTGATAGTGGGAGGATATAGCAGTGATACTGAGGTGATGGTGATATAGCAGTGAATGTAAGGAGGAAATATCAGTGTGAGGTGATAATGCAGTGAAAGTGAAATGATGTTGGTGTAGCAGTGATAGTGTTATGTGATAGTGAGCTGTTGGTGATATAACAGTGACAACAGCTGTCATATAGTGACACCAACAATTTGTTACTCAACATGGTCAGTATATGACCCTAAGTGTGGGGCCTGAGGTGATGGTGATATATAAATAAATAAATAAATAAATAAATATGTTTATTCAGGTTAGGTACATACATACAAGTGATGTTACATTAATGGATCGATATATAGATAGAGCTAGTACATACAATGCCTAAAGCCACTATTACGCAATGCGTTTCGGGCAAGAAAAACTTTAATATCTAGAACTTAGTACTAATTGAGCATAAAGAATAAAAAGTGTTGAAAACAAATACAAATAAAGATAAAAAAAAAGAGGGAACATGACTGAAAAAGCAGCACAAATACAATAGGTTGACAAACAGTGTTGATTAAAAAAAAATAACAGACATGGGTTGACAATAGAGGAGTGAGGTAGGTTACAGGGAATTTATTAGGTAGTGTTTAGTTTTTATCTTAAACTGGTTGAGAGAGGTACAGTCTTTAACATGGTTGGGAAGATCATTCCACATTCTGGGTCCCTTGATTTGTAGAGCATTTCTAGTTTGATTAAGTCGTACTCTAGGAATATCGAAACTGTATTTATTTCTGGTGTGGTGCTCATGGGTTCTGTTACAACCTTCAATGAAGCTTTTGAGGTCAGGATTGGCTTTACAGTTCAGCGTTTTATATATGTATAATACACAAGAGAGAATGTGCAGTGACTTAATATCTAACATATTCAGAGATTTGAGTAAGGGTACCGAGTGATGTCTGGGGCCAGAGTTGGATATTGTCCTAATAGCAGCTTCGTGTTGGGTAATTAGAGGACGTAAATGATTTTGGGTAGTAGAACCCCAAGCACAAATACCATAGTTGAGGTATGGATAGATGAGGGAGTAATAGAGAGTAACCAGGGCAGGGCGGGGTACATAATATCTGATCTTAGAAAGAATGCCAACAGTTTTTTGAAACTTTTTTTTATATATTTAGAATGTGTCCCTGGAAATTCAGCTTGTGGTCGATGAGAACGCCAAGGAATTTGCCATCTAATTTGTTACAAATTTGGGTATTGTTTATTTTGAGATTTATCTGATTAGAGGATTTATTGCCAAACAGGATATAAAACGTTTTGTCAATGTTAAGGGTGAGTTTGTTGGCAGTTAGCCAAAGATGGACTTTCTCTAGCTCAGTATTTACTGTGGCATTTAGAGCAATGGGGTCAGGACTGAAGTAAATGAAGGTTGTGTCGTCAGCAAATAGAATTGGTTTGAGGTGTTGGGAGGCATTTGGAAGGTCATTAATGTAGATAAGAAAGAGGAGAGGGCCAAGTATGCTGCCCTGAGGAACACCAATGTTGAAGGGTAGGGTGGGAGAAATTGTATTATTCACAGAAACATACTGGAGCCTGTCAGTAAGATAAGATTTGAGGTATTGCAGGGAGTGTTCTCTGACTCCATAATGATGTAATTTAAGAAGAAGGTTTTGATGGTTGACAGGTGATATAGAGGTGATAGTGAGGCTATAGTGATACAGCAATGATAGGTTACAGTACTGAGAAGATATAGCATTGATGGTGATACAGCCGTCATTGTCAAGTATATGATACCAAAGTATGAATACAAAAGTGTTAAATGCCAGATATAGTGAAGTTATGATGATATAGTGATAAAGATATAGTTATGATGATATAGTGATATAGTGATAGTGTGTCCTTAAATTACATTGACATCAAAACACGCTGTCCATGGTGGTGCAGGAGTGATGGTGATGGTACAGTGAACTAGAGCGGCAGCACAACACCACCGTAGTGATGGTGATGGTACAGTGAACTAGAGTGGCAGCACAACACCACAGTAGTGATGGTGGTGGTACAGTGAACTAGAGTGGCAGCACAACACCACAGTAGTGATGGTGATGGTACAGTGAACTAGAGTGGCAGCACAACACCACAGTAGTGATGGTGATGGTACAGTGAACTAGAGTGGCAGCACAACACCACAGTAGTGATGGTGATGGTACAGTGAACTAGAGTGGCAGCACAACACCACAGTAGTGATGGTGATGGTACAGTGAACTAGAGCGGCAGCACAACACCACCGTAGTGATGGTGATGGTACAGTGAACTAGAGTGGTAGCACAACACCACAGTAGTGATGGTACAGTGAACTAGCGTGGCAGCACAACACCACAGTAGTGATGGTGATGGTACAGTGAACTAGAGCGGCAGCACAACACCACCGTAGTGATGATGATGGTACAGTGAACTAGAGTGGCAGCACAACACCACAGTAGTGATGGTGATGGTACAGTGAACTAGAGCGGCAGCACAACACCACCGTAGTGATGGTGGTGGTACAGTGAACTAGAGTGGCAGCACAACACCACAGTAGTGATGGTACAGTGAAGTAGAGTGGCAGCACAACACCACAGTAGTGATGGTGATGGTACAGTGAACTAGAGCGGCAGCACAACACCACCATAGTGATGGTGATGGTACAGTGAACTAGAGTGGCAGCATAACACCACAGTAGTGATGGTGATGGTACAGTGAACTAGAGCGGCAGCACAACACCACAGTAGTGTTGGTGATGGTACAGTGAACTAGAGTGGCAGCACAACACCACAGTAGTGATGGTGGTGGTACAGTGAACTAGAGTGGCAGCACAACACCACAGTAGTGATGGTGATGGTACAGTGAACTAGAGTGGCAGCACAACACCACAGTAGTGATGGTGATGGTACAGTGAACTAGAGTGGCAGCACAACACCACAGTAGTGATGGTGATGATACAGTGAACTAGAGTGGCAGCACAACACCACAGTAGTGATGGTGATGGTACAGTGAACTAGAGTGGCAGGACAACACCACAGTAGTGATGGTGATGGTACAGTGAACTAGAGTGGCAGTACAACACCACAGTAGTGATGGTGATGGTACAGTGACCTAGAGTGGCAGCACAACACCACAGTAGTGATGGTGGTGGTACAGTGACCTAGAGTGGCAGCACAACACCACAGTAGTGATGGTGGTGGTACAGTGAACTAGAGTGGCAACACAACACCACAGTAGTGATGGTGGTGGTACAGTGAACTAGAGTGGCAGCAGAACACCACAGTAGTGATGGTGGTGGTACAGTGAACTAGAGTGGCAGCACAACACCACAGTAGTGATGGTGGTGGTACAGTGAACTAGAGTGGCAGCACAACACCACAGTAGTGATGGTGGTGGTACAGTGAACTAGAGTGGCAGCACAACACCACAGTAGTGATGGTGGTGGTACAGTGAACTAGAGTGGCAGCACAACACCACAGTAGTGATGGTGGTGGTACAGTGAACTAGAGTGGCAGCACAACATCACAGTAGTGATGGTGGTGGTACAGTGAACTAGAGTGGCAGCACAACACCACAGTAGTGATGGTGATGGTACAGTGAACTTGAGTGGCAGCACAACACCACAGTAGTGATGGTGGTGGTACAGTGAACTAGAGTGGCCAGCACAACACCACAGTAGTGATGGTGGTGTTACAGTGAACTAGAGTGGCAGCACAACACCACAGTAGTGATGGTGGTGGTACAGTGAACTAGAGTGCAGCACAACACCACAGTAGTGATAGTGATGTACAGTGAACTAGAGTGGCAGCACAACACCACAGTAGTGATAGTGATGGTACAGTGAACTAGAGTGGCAGCACAACACCACAGTAGTGATAGTGATGGTACAGTGAACTAGAGTGGCAGCACAACACCACAGTCCTACACAGTCACCTCCCTAATGTTACTGTGGTTGACTGGTGCCCTCACCACATCCAGGCCGCTCACCACATCACCGAAGACACGTGGCCACTGGCCACAACCGTGGTGGTAGGCCAGTGCACCCCTTGCCTCTCTGAGGGGGCCAGGTTCTGGCCGTGGTCCCCGGTAGGCCTAAGAACTCCATACACATGACTGATGCCAAAGTCTGACATTAGCATATCAGCCTGGGATAGCTCCGGGGAGCCTCCGGGTCTCACCCAGAAAATGGCGTTTCATGACATTCAACGCTGGTTTTTTTAGAATATCTGGAAAGGTTTGGAGTTCAAGTGACTTGTGAAGAGCAATGCAATAGCAGAGGCTAAAGATCTTGAGGCTTTTTTGCAAATTAAAGTTAGTATCTCCTCGAGGGCACTAGACTTGGTATTTATGCTTGGGGTTCAAACTATGGTATTTGTGCTTGGGGTTCTACTACCCAAAATCATTTACGTCCTCTAATTACTCAACACAAAGCTGCTATTAGGACAATATCCAACTCTGGCCCCAGATATCACTCGGTACCCCTACTCAAATCTCTGAATATGTTAGATATTAAGTCACTGCACATTCTCTCTTGTGTATTATACATATATAAAACACCGAACTGTAATGCCAATCCTGACCTCAAAAGCTTCATTGAAGGTTGTAACAGAACCCATGAGCACCACACCAGAATAAATACAGTTTTGATATTCCTAGAGTACGGCTTAATCAAACTAGAAATACTCTTCAAATCAAGGGACCCAGAATGTGGAATGACCTTCCCAACCATGTTAAAGACTGTACCTCTCTCAACCAGTTTAAGATAAAAACGAAGCTATACCTAATAAATTCCCTGTAACCTACCTTACCCCTCTGTTGTCAACCCATGTTTTTTTTTTTCAAAACAACGCTGTTTGAATGTAATTGTCTGTAATAATTTGTAATTGTATTTGTGCTGCTTTTTCAGCATGTTTCCCCCTCTTTTACCTCTATTTTTATTTGTTCTCAACAATTTTATTCTTTATACCCATTAGTATTAAGCTTTAGTCATTAATGTTTTTCCTGCCCGAAACGCTTTGCGTAGTAGTGGCTTTAGGCACTGTATGTACTAGCTTTAATCTATTAATCCAACAAACTTTGTAAAATCTCTTGTATGTATGTACCTTACCTAAATAAACATTTATTTATTTATTATTTATTTATTTATAAGGATAGATGAAAGAATAATAGAGTGTCACCAGGACAGGGCGAGGTACATAATATCTGATCTTAGAAAGAATGCCAACAGTTTTTTGAAACTTTTTTTTATATATTTAGAATGTGTCCCTGGAAATTCAGCTTGTGGTCATTAAGAACGCCCAAGGAATTTGCCATCTACTTTGTTACAAATTTGGGTATTGTAATCCTGAGATTTATTTAATTTGAGGATTTATTACCAAACAAAATATAGAAAGTTTTGTTAATATTGAGGATGAGTTTCGTGGCAGTTAGCCAGTGATGGACTTATTTAGCTCAGTATTCACTGTGACATTTAAAGCAAGGGGGTCAGGACTGGAGTAAATGAAGGTCGTGTCGTCAGCAAATATAATTGGTTTGAGATGTTGGGAGGCATTTGGAAGGTCATTAATGTAGATGAGAAAGAGGAGAGGGCCAAGTATGCTGCCCTGGGGAACACCAATGTTGATGAGTAGGGTGGGAGAAATTGAATTATTCACAGAAACATACTGGAGCCTGTCAGGAAGGTAAGACTTAATGGAGTGACCTCTGACTCCATAATGTTGTAATTTAAGAAGACCGTTTTGGTGGTTAACAGTGTCAAAAGCCTTATGCAGGTCTACAAATAACCCAACAGGGAACTCATTTTTATCAAGAGCTGTATGTATTAAGTTAATCATATTAATAAGTGCTTCGTATAGTGCTTTTTTGGGGTCTGAAGCCATATTGACAAGAGCTAATAATATGAGTTTGGCTAAATAAGAGTAAAGCTGCTTGTATATTAGTTTTTCAAATATTTTTGACAAGTTTGGCAGAATTGATATAGGTCTGAAGTTGTTAACATCAGTGGGATCACCACATTTGTGGACAGGGGTTACTCTCGCTTTTTTTTTTTTTTTTGGAATATCTGGAAGGGTTTGGAGTTCAAGTGACCTTGTTGAAGAGCAATGCAATGGCAGGAGCTAAAAATCTGGAGGCTTTTTTGTAAATAAGAGTTGGTATTTCCTAAAGGGCACTAGACTTGGTTTTAAGGGAAAGGATCATGTCCAGTAACATCAGTGGAATTAGTAGGCATTAGGTACAGAGACTGGTGATAGTTACCTGTAAGATAGTCCTGAATATTAGTACTGGACGATGGAATGTCATTTGCAAGGGATGACCCAATGGAAGAGAAGAACCTATTGAACTCAAGAGCAGTGTCAGAGGCTGAAAGCAGACCATATAAGAAATAGAAGAGCTCCTAAGATACTGCCCTGTGGCACTCCAACGGTAATTGGTAGAGTGGAAGAAGTTGTATCATTGATGGTTACATATTGGTGTCTGTCACTAAGATAGGATCGGATGTAGTCAAGGGCAAGGCCTCGGATTCCATAATGCTGCAGTTTAAGTAAGAGGTAGTTGTGATTAACAGTATCAAAGGCTTTTCTTAGGTCAATGAAGAGTCCAATCGGAAACTCATTTTTGTCAAGGGCTGAGTAGATAACGTCAAGGAGACTAATGATTGCATCGTTGGTGCTCTTTTGGGACCGGAAGGCAAACTGGCAGGGGCTGAGTATGTCGAATTTTACGAGGTAGGAATAGAGCTGTTTGTAAATAATTTTTTCAAATATTTTTGATAGAATGGGTAGATTTGATATTGGTCTATAATTGTTTATGTCCGCCGGATTGCCTCCTTTATGGACTGGCGTTACTCTTGCTTTTTTTAGGATATGAGGGAAGGTGTGGCACTCTATAGATTTGTTGAACAGTAGTGCTATGGGTGGGGCAAGGGCATGGGAGGCTCTCTTGTACACAATGGACAGAATTTCCCTGGTGTTCCCTGCCTTGGTTTTTAGAGAGTGTATGATGGACACAACATCTGCCGGGCTGATTGGTGAAAGGAGAAGAGAGTTTGGATAGCTGCCTGAGAGATATGTGTTAATATGTGTCTGAGTCTGTGGGATTTTACTGGCAAGATTAGCACCAACCGATGAAAAGAAACTATTAAATTCAGTTGCCATTTCTAAATCAGTTGACGGTATATCCCCATCCTTGTAGAGTTTTATTTGGTTATGTGAGTGTTGTTTAGTTCCTAGGATACTAGAGATTGTTTTCCAAGTGCTTTTCATGTTGCCTTTTGCTTCATTGAATCTATTCACATAATATGCAAGTTTTGCCTTTCTTATGATACTGGTAAGCATTGATGAGTACCTTTTAGCTACTTCCTTTGAAACTAGGCCAATCCTAAGTTTCTTTTCATATTCATGTTTCTTGTTGATTGAGTTGAGATTGCCACTTGTGAGCCATAGATTGTTTAGTCTTTTGTCAGTTACTTGCTTGGTAAGAAGGGGACAATGAAGGTTGTAGAGGCTTAGAGTTTTGGAGAGGAAGAGGTTAGCTAATGAATTTATATCCTGGGTATTATTGAATTCAGAATCCCAGTTAATATTGTGAAGTGCATCTGTAAGATTGCCTAAAGTTGATTCACTGTGTAGCCTAAATGAAAGTTTCTTGCTTTTTGGTGGTGTTATGTCCATGTTCGCAATGAGAAAGGTAGGATAGTGGTCAGTTGTTCTGTCGTAGATTATACCAGATACAAGGGAAGCTGTTATGTTTGTCCATATGTGATCCAAGGTAGTGGCTGATGTTTGAGTGACTCGGGTAGGTTTGGTGATTGTGGGGATTAGCATACAGGAGTTCATGCTGTTAAGGAAATAGTCAACTTGAGAGCAATTTTGTTGACCCAGGTCAATATTAAAGTCTCCTCCCAGAATGATGTGGTTTTTGTTGAGATTGTTGTTTATAATAAGATTCCTTAGGTTGTCTGAGAAAGAAGCTATGTTAGTATTGGGAAATCTATATATGGATCCCATAGTCAAAGAGGATTTAAGGGATTTAATTGTAAACTGAGCAAAAGTATATTCACAGTAGTCATCTCTGTCACTAATAACACTGTTGCAGATAAATGTATCTCGGTAATATATAGCTGTGCCACCACCTTTTTTATTAGGCCTACAGTTATGAATGGCTTTATAACCAGCTAAGTTGTAGAGTTGGGTATAGTCTTTATTTAGCCAAGTTTCTGTTAAAATAATGAACGATAGGTTAGTACCTAGTGCTGTGAGTAATGCATTTAAATCGTCAAAATGTTTACCAAGTGATCTAACATTTTGGTTGTAAACTGATAGACAGGTGCTATTTTGAAGTTTGTTTTTAGCCTGGTGTGCTGTGAAATACTTGCAATAATGATGATCAATGTGCTGGTTGGTGTAGATATGAGACAGAAGATTTTGATCAGGATCAATATCAGTGTGCATAGAGATGCAGAGGGATCACGATACAAGATACATGATAAAGCAAAACACAAGAATAAAAGCAAATACAATAAAATAGTAACAATTTAGAAGTAAAATAAAGATTCAATAGATAGCCAGGAAGGACACAGAAGTTACATAAAATAAAAAACAAAAAATCAGTAGAGACTGACAATATAAATGTAAAATAAAAAATAAGAAAAATAATAATCATAAAGTAAAATGATCTTGAAGATAATATATAGCAAATGATCTTGATCTTGAGATCAATATATAACAAAAAATAAAGAGACAAATAATAATCGTAATGTAAAGATAATCTTAAAAATCAATTATTTAATATAGCTTAGTTGTGAACCTATAATTAGTATGAGCTTAAGAAAAAAAATGAGCTCAGTAAATAATTACATTAAATGGTGTATAAATCAAATTTCAATTAAATTTAAAAATTATAAGCAAAAACAAAAATAACAGGGAAAGATTATATTTATGAGCAAGATTTTACTAAGACACTGAGGTAAATGCTTACATAAATACAAAGTCTGCTATAATTAGAGAATAATTATAGCAAAACACAATAATAAATGCAAGTAAACAAAAGATTTGAAACAATTAGAAGTAGAATAAAGGTCACTAGATATCCATGAAGGATACACAAGTTTGGTGGAGAGAACAAAAAAAAAAAAAACAGTAGACTGTCAAGATGAATATATACAAAATTGACAAATGATGATTGGAAAGTAAAATAATCTTAGATAATTAATTATATTTAGCTTAGGTCTTTAACCTATAATTAGTATGAACCTAATTAAGGGAACAAAATGAGATCAATAATTAATTTCAATAAATGACATAAATCAGAACAATTAAATTTAAAATTTAAAAAAGAATAGGGTAAAATTAGATCTAAGAGTAAGATTTTACAATGATACTGAGGTAGATGCTTGCATATAAACGATCTGCCTAATGTCTCTAATATTCTTAAACCTATATTGTTTGCTGACGATACTACCCTTATCTATTCAGACCTCAACCCACATACACTAAATAATGTTGTGAATAATGAATTAAAATAAGTCCACTTATGGATGTCAACTAACAAACTAACATTAAACATAGAAAAGACTTACTACATCTTATTTGGAAGCAAATCATCAAATGCAATTCAGCTACAGATTGACAATATTAACATCAGTAATAAAAATGATGGCAAGTTTCTTGGCCTATTTCTAGATAAGAAACTCAACTTCTGCACCCACATTCAACACATAACTAAGAAAGTCTCTAAGACAGTTGGTATACTCTCTAAAATAAGATATAGTCACTGCTTTCACAGCAAAGCGGTTAAGTTCTGTGGGGAAGAAAATGTATTACCATGATTTGGTGTCTAACCGACTAAGTAGTGCGCGCACGCATCGAGCGGAGTACTTCAAATCGCGCCCGCGGACTCAGCGACCTCTTGCTCGCCTCCTCCTCGACAGATACACTACAAAATGCCACCCTCCTCCCGGGAAACCCTGCTTCCCCGGTTTTACTTTCCAAGGGAAGACGCTAAAGCAGTTTGCTGGGGACACTTGTTCCATCTTGCAACGAATTTGTGTTACCTTGGGGGTGCTCCGACGTAGGAA
This sequence comes from Procambarus clarkii, assembly GCF_040958095.1. NCBI lineage: Eukaryota > Metazoa > Arthropoda > Malacostraca > Decapoda > Cambaridae > Procambarus > Procambarus clarkii. The sequence continues at coordinate 37,248,273 of NC_091187.1, read as the reverse complement.
CCCCCAAAGTGATAAGCCAAGAATACCAAGAATTGGAATTACCGTAAATTCAATCATGCAACTTTCAATTAGAGATGTCTCTTCACTGTATTTGATTTAATACATTATCATTATAATGGCTATCCATTAATTTTATTTCTGTATAGTAATTTATGGTTATTCACTAATCATTATTAGTCACCATAATTAATTCCCCTTTAATTATATATTTATTCGTTATAATGAGCTATTATGCTTCTTCATTTAAGGATTATCAATTGTTTAATCAATAATTATGATTATTATTATTAATTAATTATTTGTATTTATTTAATAATTAATTATTTGTATTTATTTAATAATTAATTAATTTATTATTACTGTATTATAAAAATAAAATAAGTCCCCCCACTCTATGAGCGTTTTCTTCCAACCGCAGAAATTATGTTCCTAAGTCTGCTCTCCTCTCACTATATTATGCATTAATCTACCCCCGTATCTTAATTATGGTATCTGTGCATGGGGGTCTACCACTGCAAACCATCTTAAGCCCATCATCACACAGCAAAAATCTGCTATCAGAATAATAACTAACTCTGCTTTCAGACAGCACTCAGCTCCCTTGTTTAAATCCCTAAACTTGCTAAATACTAACTCCCTCCACACATTCTCTTGTGTCAACTACATTTACAAAAAACTGTTCTTAAATGCAAACCATGCTCTGAAACTCTCCCTGGACAGATGTAATAGGACCTATTATCACCACACACCAGAAATAGATATCTCTTTGATATCCCCAGGGTCAAACTTAATCTGTGTAAACACTCTATGTAAATTAAGGGACCTAGTCTATGGAACTTACTCCCTAGTGGATTGAAAAGCTGTCAAACATTTGCCTTATTTAAAAGCAAAACCAAAAAGTACCTATAAATAATAAATAAATAAATGTTTATTTAGGTAAGGTACATACATACAAGAGATTTTACAAAGAATGATGGATTTATAGATAGAGCTAGTACATACAATGCCTAAAGCCACTATTACGCAAAGCGTTTCGGGCATGAAAAACATTAAATGACTAAGGCTTAATACTAATTGAGTATAAAGAATAAAATGTGTTGAGAACAAATAAAAATAAAGATAAAAAAAGGGGGGGAACATGGCTGAAAAAGCAGCACAAATACAATTAGGTCGACAAACAGCGTTAATTAAAAACACAGACATGGATTGACAATAGAGGGGTAAGGTAGGTTACAGGGAATTTATTAGGTATAGCTTCGTTTTTATCTTAAACTGGTTGAGAGAGGTACAGTCTTTAACATGGTTGGGAAGGTCATTCCACATTCTGGGTCCCTTGATTTGTAGAGCATTTCAAGTTTGATTAAGTCGTACTCTTGGAATATCAAAACTGTATTTATTTATGGTGTGGTGCTCATGGGTTCTGTTACAACCTTCAATGAAGCTTTTGAGGTCAGGATTGGCATTACAGTTCAGCGTTTTAAATGTATAATACACACGAAAGAATGTGCAGTGACTTAATATCTAACATATTCAGAGATTTGAGTAGGGGTACCGAGTGATGTTTGGGGCCAGAGTTGGATATTGTCCTAATAGCAGCTTTGTGTTGAGTAATTAGAGGACGTAAATGATTTTGTGTAGTAGAACCCCAAGCACAAATACCATAGTCGAGATATGGATAGATGAGGGAGTAATAGAGAGTCTCCACGGAAGGGCGGGGTACATAATATCTGATCTTAGAAAGAATGCCAACAGTTTTTGAAACTTTTTTTGATATATTTAGAATGTGTTCCTTGAAATTCAGCTTCTGGTCAATGAGAACGCCAAGGAATTTGCCATCTAATTTGTTACAAATTTGGGTATTGTTTATTTTGAGATTTATTTGATTAGAGGATTTATTGCCAAACAGAATATAGAAAGTTTTGTCAATGTTAAGGATGAGTTTGTTGGCAGTTAGCCAAAGATGGACTTTATTTAGCTCAGTATTTACTGTGGCATTTAGAGCAAGGGGGGTCAAGACTGGAGTAAATGAAGGTTGTGTCGTCAGCAAATAGAATTGGTTTGAGGTGTTGGGAGGCATTTGGAAGGCCATTAATGTAGATGAGAAAGAGGAGAGGGGCCAAGTATGCTGCCCTGAGGAACACCAATGTTGATGTGTAGGGTGGGAGAAATTGAATTATTCAGAGAAACATACTGGAGCCTGTCAGTAAGGTAAGATTTGAGGTATTGCAGGGAGTGTCCTATGACTCCATAATGATGTAATTTAAGAAGAAGGTTTCGGTGATTGACAGTATCAAAAGCCCTATGTCCACAAATAACCCAACAGGGAACTCATTTTTATGAAGAGCTGTATGAATCAAGTTAATCATACTATTAAGTGCATCGTTAGTGCTTTTTTTGGGTCTGAAGCCATATTGACAAGAGCTAAGTATATTGTGTTTGGCTAGATAAGAGTAAAGCTGCTTGTAGATTAGTTTTTCAAATATTTTTGACAAGTTAGGCAGGATTGATATAGGTCTGTAGTTGTTAACATCTGCGAGATCACCACATTTGTGGACAGGGGTTACTCTCGCATTTTTTAGAATATCTGGAAAGGTTTGGAGTTCAAGTGACTTGTTGAAGAGCACTGCAATAGCAGGACCTAATTTCATCTTCTTAGTTTCCTACACTGAGCTTTAAATTTGCTCTGTACCTAGTGTTACCCAATCTCCTTCTTTTTATGTATTTAACCCAAACAACCTTATCATTGTGTTCATTGCTGTATTCTCTTATGTGCTAGCCATATGCTGTATTGTGCCTACCAATTTTTGTCAACTACCATTCACGCTGTCATTGCAATCAATCTGAGCTACCTATGTGCTTTAATATACCTTCAATTTTCTCTCATCTTTATTTTTTTTCTTGCCTTGTAACTGTTATTATTTTTTATAAATTTTGCAAGTATTTACCTACTTAAAATTTTCTTAGATTAAGGACCTGCCCGAAGCGCTGCGCGTACTAGTGGCTTTACAAGATTGTAATTACCATATTATGTATCCTCACAATCCCAATGTACCTTCTTGTTTACGCATAAATAAATAAATAAATAAATAAATATAACTAACACGAAGGACTCCTCTTCACGAGATTCACCAGCTATAATCTTTTGTTTATGTTCCAAAATTTCTCGCACAGGGCGCACGACCTCCCCACTATCCCAGGTGGGCTTGGGCCTTTCACAGGAGCGCGCTGGAGAGCGCGGTAAATTCTGAAAAGTGTATACTTTTTTCAACTTTGTCAGCTCAATTCTCGTCCTAAGATTTTCAATTTGGTATCAATGTGTTCGCAATAGAATTCTCTACATGACTAAATGCATATATACTCCAAAAGCCCGGCTTACCATCCGCAACTAACAGAGGAAGTGAAAGAAAGTTACCCGGGCGCGCACAAGAGGGATAAAATGTTTACACTCTTTTCAGTTTTGTCAACTCAGTTCTCGTGCTAGTTCTTTCATTTTGGTATCAATGTGTTCGCAATAGAATTCCCAACAGAAGTATATGCATATAATGTAAAACGCAGCAGCGATCTCCACCCGTTGACGTGATGAAAACAGGGCCGCGGTTACCAGAATGAGAGCTCTGCGCCACCCAAAGTGCCTCTCATCACATTAGAGGGCGCGGTAATTCTGAAAAGTGTATACTTTTTTCAACTTTGTCATCTCAGTTCTCGTCCTAGGTTTTTCAATTTGGTATCAATGTGTTCGCAATAGAATTCTCTACAGGACTAAATGAATATAAATCCCAAAAGCCCAGCGAGAAAGTGAGAGTTTCTTACCCGGGAGCGGGCAAGAGCTCACTCTTCACTTTGGACATCTCAATTCTCGTCCTAGGTCTTTCCTTTTGGTATCATTGAGTTCGCAATAGAATTCTCTACCGGATTATAAGCATATATAAAGTCCAAATGTCCGGCATACCACCCACAGCAAACAGAGAATGTGACAAAGCGTTAACCCCGTGAGCGCTAATGAAGAGCAATAAAATGGGTATTCTGTTTTCAACTTTGTTACCTCAATTCTGATCCTAGGTCTTTCATTTCGGTATCAATGTATTCGCAATGAAATTCCCTACAGGTGTATATGCATATAATATCCAAAACCGGAACAAAGTCTTCCCGAAAACGCCTCTACTGTTGCCGCACTGAGGACTCAATGCTGAGTCTTCTCCAGTCGAAAGGTGTAATTAATTGAAATCGATCCCAGTGTTATGTAGTAGAGAAAAATTGACTTATATCCAGTTTACGTAAAGCTATGAGTGGTCGACAGTACACTTAGATGACGGAGCAAACTTACGAAGGTTTTCTTCTTAGTGTAGCTACCTGAATACCGACGTAGCCGCCACGAAGGCGTTAAGAAGAAAAACATTCGTAAGTACCTTCGTGAATCTGGCCCCAGCACTCCATGATGATAAGCTACTGAATGCCACTATAAAAACATATGTATCTTCACTTGAGCTTTATATATGTCTATGGTAACGAATTTAAAATGAAGCTTATATTTCTATCTTTCTTAAGACATAAAACATTTGCGTTTATCAACGAATTTATGTGAAATAAGCATAGTTCTGACCCAGCAAACATTTTCATGTTTTTAAAACATCCTAAAAACGACATTTCATTGTTTTCAGCAAGTTTATAATTACGTTTAGAAAAGGTTCTTTGAGAACTTTTATATACAACCTTAGAACGTAAATAATTAACATTTCTAAAAACTTTTTTATAATCTTTTAATTACCTACATTAAAACGTTTAGGGTAAATTAGGGTATAATAATTTTTTAATTCATATCTGAAATAGAAAGGGAGAGAAAGAAAGAAGACATATCTGAGAAAGAAATGGACATCCTATATATGTATGTGTAAATTACAAATAAATAGGGTACAAAAAGAGAATTAAAATATTATATTTATTTAATTAAGAATGAGTAATACAACAAAATATATGTAATAGCTCGAAATATATAGACTATATCTATAACAGAATATAAAAGTAAAAATCTATATATGCAATATGTGAACACAATAGATTTTGTGATCAAGCAGCCTGTGATTCATGTCATGCTGAGATCAGTCTGACGTTACAAGCAGTTATTGTTACTTAAAACTAAAACAAGTAAAATTTTCCGAGTATACATATAACACTATAGTTTTTCTATGACTAATAATAAAAATCTATTAATCAAAAGTTTAGGACTGATTAACTAAAAATAAAAATCTACAAGTGAATGTAAACACAGTCAAGTATAATATTCATGTAGAAAGAGAAAGAAAAAGAGAGAGAGAAGGAAAGAAAGAGAAAGAAAGAAAGGGACAAAGAGAGAGAGAAAGAAAAGAAAAAACAGTCATGTATAATATTCATATTAGCACCATGCAATATAACTTAGATTAAGTAAAAATCTCAGACATTTTTAAATCAAATGAAATATGAGAGCCAGAGAGAGAGAGCGAGAGCCAGAGAGAGAGAGCGAGAGCCAGAGAGAGAGCGCCACAGAGCCAGAGAAAGAGAGAGCCAGAGAGAGAGCGTGAGCCAGAGAGAGAGAGAGCCAGAGCCAGAGAGAGAGAGAGCCAGAGCCAGAGAGAGAGAGCCAGAGCCAGAGAGAAAGAGAGAGCCAGAGCCAGAGAGAAAGAGAGAGCCAGAGAGAGAGAGAGAGAGCCAGAGAGAGAGAGAGCCAGAGCCAGAGAGAGAGCGTGAGCCAGAGCCAGAGAGAGAGAGAGTCAGAGCTAGAGAGAGAGTCAGAGCCAGAGAGAGAGAGAGAGCCAGAGAGAGAGAGAGCCAGAGAGAGAGAGAGCCAGAGAGAGAGAGAGCCAGAGAGAGAGAGAGAGAGCCAGAGAGAGAGAGAGAGCGAGAGCCAGAGAGAGCGAGAGCGAGAGAGCCAGAGAAAGAGAGAAAGAGAGAGAGAGAGAGAGAGAGAGCCAGAGCCAGAGAGAGAGAGCCAGAGAGAAAGAAAGAGCCAGAGCCAGAGAGAGAGAGAGCCAGAGCCAGAGAGAGAGAGAGCCAGAGCCAGAGAGAGAGAGAGAGCCAGAGAGAGAGAGAGAGCCAGAGAGAGAGAGAGCCAGAGAGAGAGAGAGAGGAGAGAGAGAGAGAGAGAGAGAGAGGAAGAGGAGAGAGAGAGAGAGAGAGAGAGAGAGAGCAAGAGAGCCAGAGAGAGAGCGAGAGAAAGAGAGAAAGAAAGAGAGAGAGAGAGAGAGAGAGAGAGAGAGAGAGAGAGACAGACAGAGAAAGAGAGAGACAGACAGACAGAGAAAGAGAGAGACAGACAGACAGAACAAAATTAAGGCAAGGAGAGAGAAGACAGAACAGAAACAACAGAGAGAGGAGAGAAATGAGAAATCATTGAAGAGAAGGGGAAGAGAAACACAAGATAAGAAAAAGATACAAGAAAAATATACAAGATAAAAATGACATAAATGAATACCACAAATATAAAAAGTAAAGGAAGAGAGAAGCTAGAAGAGACAGGAAACGAGAGGTGTTAGAAGAGAGGAGGAAAGGAGAGATTAAAAGACAAGAAAAACAGGAGAGAAACATAAAAGAAATAAAAAAAAGGGACATGTGTGAGGAGAGAAAATAAAGAGACCAGAGAAGACCATATATCAAGAGTGTGAGGATAAAGACTTATATATTTTCTTAGTAGACATCCTCTGGCTCTTGTTGCCCCTCTTGTATACGAATTGTACTTGCAAGTTTTCCCTGAAAAGATATTAACAAAATTAATATTTAATTATTTATTTATATAAATTACACACACACAAACTTTATATATATATATATATATATAATATATTATATATATATAATATATATATATATTATATATATATATATTAATATATATATATATATATATATATAATTTCGTAAACCTCACCCTGTAAACATTCATGTTTCTACATGTTAAACAAGCTACGAGGATGAGGGAAGGGGATGTTCCCTCCATGCTGGATATTATATTTACCAGGAAAGAGAAAGATATATTTATCATTCAGTACCTCCCTCCTTTGGTACCTCCCTTTTCCTCCTTTCAGTACCTCCCTCCTTTTACCCAAGTGACATGGTCACTTGGGTAAAAGTGACCATGTCTTTTTGGGAATAAAGTATGCAATGCATTATAATCTGGAAGAAAATGAGCTTGAAGCAGTTGAAAAACCTGACTTGTGGAGAGGTCATTATGGGGAACTCAGATATTTCCTTAAGGAATTTGGCAAACACTTGCTGTTAGGACATGAAGTAAATGAGATGTATATCAAGTTTTGTGAAATATATGATAATGGCACAACAAAATTTATACTAAAGCAGAGATGCAGAACTAGGAAAAAGGGAAAAATTGCCCAAACATACAAGCAATACAAAGATGCGAGAAACAACAATAGCAGTAAGGAGAGGGGCAGAAAGACTATGACTTTTGGTCATATTCAACAACACAAATATACATACACACACACACATTATTGGAAAAAATTGGAATTGGAATATTGGAAAAAATAATTAAAACTAAATGGGTAGAACACCTGGAGAGAAATGATATAATTTCAGACAGACAGTATGGTTTTCGATTTGGAAGATCCTGTGTATCGAATTTACTCAGTTTCTATGATCGAGCAACAGATATATTACAGGAAAGAGATGGTTGGGTTGACTGCATCTATCTGGACCTAAAAAAGGCATTCGACAGTTCCACATAGAGAGGTTGTTCTGGAAACTGGAAAATATTGGAGGGGTGACAGGTAAGCTTCTAATATGGATGAAAAATTTTCTGACCGATAGAAAAATGAGGGCAGTAATCAGAGGCAATGTATCGGACTGGAGAAATGTCACAAGTGGAGTACCACAGGGTTCAGTTCTTGCACCAGTGATGTTTATTGTCTACATAAATGATCTACCAGTTGGTATACAGAATTACATGGACATGTTTGCTGATGATGCTAAGATAATAGGAAGGATAAGAAATTTAGATGATTGTCATGCCCTTCAAGAAAACCTGGATAAAATAAGTATATGGAGCACCACTTGGCAAATGGAATTTAATGTTAATAAATGCCATGTTATGGAATGTGGAACAGGAGAACATAGACCCCACACAACCTATACATTATGTGAGAAATCTTTAAAGAATTCTGAAAGAAAGAGATCTAGGGGTGGTTCTAGATAGAAAACTATCACCTGAGGACCACATAAAGAATATTGTGCGAGAAGCCTATGCTACGCTTTCTAACTTTAGAATTGCGTTTAAATACATGGATGGTGATATACTAAAGGAATTGTTCATGACTTTTGTTACGCCAAAGCTAGAATATGCAGCTGTTGTATGGTGCCCAACAACAGAAGTTGGCCCATATCTTAAGAAGCACATCAACAAACTGGAAAAGGTGCAAAGACATGCTACTAAGTGGCTCCCAGAACTGAAGGGCAAGAGCTACGAGGAGAGGTTAGAGGCATTAAATATGCCAAAACTAAAAGACAGAAGAAAGAGGTGATATGATCACTACATACAAAATAGTAACAGGAATTGATAAAATCGACAGGGAAGATTTCCTGAGACCTGGAACTTCAAGAACAGGAGGTCATAGATTGAAACTAGCTTAACACAGATGCTAAAGAAATATAAGAAAATTCACTTTCGCAAATAGTGGTAGCCGGTTGGAACAAGTTAGGTGAGAAGGTGGTGGAGGCCAAGACTGTCAGTAGTTTCAAAGCGTTATATGACAAAGAGTGCTGGGAAGATGGTCTCATCCTGTAACTACACTTAGGTAATTACACACACACTATATATATATATATATATATATATATATATATATATATATATATATATATATATATATATATATATCTATATCTATATATATTATATCTATATATATATCTATATCTATATATATATCTATATCTATATATATCTATATCTATAAATATCTATATCTATATATCTATATATATATCTATATATATATATATATATATATATCTATATATATATATATATATATATATATATATATATATATATATATATATATATATATATATATCTATATATATATATCTATATATAATATATATATATATATATATATATATATATATATATAGATATATATATATATATATATATATATATATATATATATATATATATATATATATATATATATATATGTCGTACCTAGTAGCCAGAACTCACTTCTCAGCCTACTATGCAAGGCCCGATTTGCCTAATAAGCATAGTTTTCATGAATTAATGTTTTTTCGACTACCTAACCTACCTAACCTAACCTAACCTAACGTTTTCGGCTACCTAACCTAACCTAACCTATAAAGATAGGTTAGGTTAGGTTAGGTAGGGTTGGTTAGGTTCGGTCATATATCTACGTTAATTTTAACTACAATAAAAAAAAAATTGACCTCATACATAATGAAATGGGTAGCTTTATCACTTCATAAGAAAAAAAATAGAGAAAATATATTAATTCAGAAAAACTTGGCTTATTAGGCAAATCGGGCCTTGCATAGTAGGCTGAGAAGTGAGTTCTGGCTATTAGGTACGACATATATATATATATATATAATATATATATATATATATATATAATATATATATTATATATATATATATACATATATATAATATATATATATATAATATATATATATATATATATATATATATATATATGTCGTACCTAGTAGCCAGAATGCACTTCTCAGCCTACTATGCAATGCCCGATTTGCCTAATAAGCCAAGTTTTCCTGAATGAATATATTTTCTCAAATTTTTTTCTTATGAAATGATAAAGCTACTTATTTCATAATGTATGAGGTCAAGTTTTTTTATTAGAGTTAAAATTAACGTAGATATATGACCGAACCTAACCAACCCTACCTAACCTAACCTAACCTTTCTTTATAGGTTAGGTTAGGTTAGGTAGCCGAAAAGGTTAGGTTAGATTAGGTTAGGTAGGTTAGGTAGTCGAAAACCAATTATTTCATGAAAACTTGGCTTATTAGGCAAATCGGGCCTTGCATAGTAGGCTGAGAAGTGCGTTCTGGCTACTAGGTACGACATATATATATATATATATATATATATATATATATATATATATATATATATATGTCGTACCTAGTAGCCAGAACGCACTTTTCAGCCTACTATGCAAGGCCCGATTTGCCTAATAAGCCAAGTTTTCATGAATTAATATATTTTCTCTATTTTTTTTCTTATGAAATGATAAAGCTATCCATTTAATTATGTATGAGGTCAATTTTTTTTTTATTGGAGTTAAAATTAATATAGATATATGACCGAACCTAACCTATCTCTATAGGTTAGGTTAGGTAGTCGAAAAAACATTAATTCATGAAAACTTGGCTTATTAGGCAAATCGGGCCTTGCATAGTAGGCTGAGATGTGCGTTCTGGCTACTAGGTACGACACATTATATATATATATATATATATATATATATATATATATATATATAATATATGTCGTACCTAGTAGCCAGAACGCACTTCTCTGCCTACTATGCAAGGCCCGATTTGCCTAATAAGCCAAGTTTTCATGAATTAATTGTTTTTCGACTACCTAACCTACCTAACCTAACCTAACCTAACTTTTTCGGCTACCAAACCTAACCTAACCTATAGAGATAGGTTAGGTTAGGTTAGGTAGGGGGTTGGTTAGGTTCGGTCATATATCTACGTTAATTTTAACTCCAATAAAAAAAATTGACCTCATACATAATGAAATGGGTAGCTTTATCATTTCATAAGAAAAAAATTAGAGAAAATATATTAATTCAGAAAAACTTGGCTTATTAGGCAAATCGGGCCTTGCATAGTAGGCCAAAAAGTGCGTTCTGGCTACTAGGTACGACATATATATATATATATATAATATATATTATATATATATATATATATATATCGGACAATTAGTAAAAAAAAAAAAAAAATTTAAATTATTTTACCTTGTACCTAGATCCACCAGGCCTGTTTGGTGCATGTTTCAGTACTTCAGAAATCTGGAAGGTCACATCCTCCTCCTCAACTTGTGGATGTGCGTTGATAGATGATTCTGTAAAATTAAGTTATTTATATAATAATAAATTCAGTATAACAATAATATTCTGTAAAATTAAAAGTAATTTATACATCAATCAGATAAAACTCTCCAGAGATGATGATACACAACATATAAAGGACAAGTTTCAGAACAAAATATGCATTTAGGAATAAGGTTTTGTACATGTAGGTAGCACATGAGAAAATAAGTGGAAGGTGATCAAGTTTATATTAACATGTTAATGGCTTTGTTAAGGCTTTGCAAGAATGAAAAAATATTAATAATATAATATCACCTACCAATTAATTGTACATCATTTATAAGTCAATTATTTGCATTATTATTATTCAATACTAATGATATAAAAATGCATTTTGTAATCTACTATTTATGCAAGTATTAACACAGGATCATGAAATAAACTGCAAAATACTGTAATGGATAAACCAATTAAGTTTACATTTTCCTATAGCTAAGTCAGTCAGTTCTATTAGCAGCAGAGAACAATTATGCCCAACCTCTATTAAATGAAACAATCTTAAGAGCAAGTGATAGAAATATAATCATTTATGCTTGGGAAAATATTATGGAATGGTTCCAAATATGAAAAATATTAAGTTTTTTGGCTAAAATTTTTTAACTTAAAATTTAAATTTTTAAGTGAATTTTAAACTTTAAAAAAATTATTTAATTTTTTGATTACTTACTTAAAATAACATTATATAGTTCTTGTTTTTGTAGAAATGCCAATTTCTTCTTTTGCCCTTCCAGACTGTATAGTGACCACAGGCCGTTTGTTCATATCTTCACTATTCTTCGAACCGTGGTTGCACAATCAGACCCACGTACACTGGTTAAAAGCATCACCTAAAAGCAACAACAAAAATGTAGTACACTGACGAATTTTGAAAATAAATAAATATATATATATATATATATATATATATATATATATATATATATTATATATATATATATATATATATTATATATATATATAATATTATATATATATAATTATATATATATATATTATATATATATATATATTATATATATATATAATATATATATATATATTATATATATATATATATATATATATATATATTTATATATATATATATATATATATATATATATATATATATATATATATATATGTCGTACCTAGTAGCCAGAACTCACTTTTTGGCCTACTATTCAAGGCCCGATTTGCCTAATAAGCCAAGTTTTCCTGAATTAATATATTTTTTCTAATTTTTTTCTTATGAAATGATAAAGATACCCATTTCATTATGTATGAGGTCAATTTTTTTTATTGGAGTTAAAATTAACGTAGATATATGACCGAACCTAACCAACCCTACCTAACCTAACCTAACCTATCTTTATAGGTTAGGTTTGGTTAGGTAGCCGAAAAAGTTAGGTTAGGTTAGGTTAGGTAGGTTAGGTAGTCGAAAAACAATTAATTCATGAAAACTTGGCTTATTAAGCAAATCGGGCCTTGAATAGTAGGCCAAAAAGTGAGTTCTGGCTACTAGGTACGACATATATATACATATATATATATATATATATATATATATATATATATATATATATATATATATATATATATATATGCCATATACATATATATGCTACAACTTGGCTGATAATAAAGCCATTCACAACTGCACGCCTAATAAAAAAGGAGGTGGCATATGTGACGGAGTTCCCCCCCTTATAATTCTCCCACGCCTGCAGTAAGAGTCATGTCTACTTTTCCCAAGCGTTCTCTACGTTGCAGGCTACAATTTGATATATGGGAGAGAGTGAAGTGTTCTCGGAGAGCCGAGAAATTTGTGAAATAGTGATATTTTGGCCTGTGGTATAGGCCCTTTAGGGAGCCAAGATGGCGCTTACCTCTCTGATCTCCCGCCAAAACCGTGTGACGTCAGTGGCACCGGATTGGTCACCGACAGCAATGTGGCACCGGGAGCCAATGAAAACTTCCCGTAGCGAAAGTGACGTCACGAAGGAAGGGGGTCCGGCCAGCGCGCCGGGCTGGCGCCAGCAGTCAGACACGACACGTCATAGAGGTCGGACGTGCGACGGATGGTTGTCAGTAGGACAGTTGTACCTCGCTCCCGTGGATTTACGCGTCATCTGAAGTCCGCCAGTACTCTGAGAAGTCTTCCCTAGTTCATGTGTTGAACCAGAAGAGGGAATTGACGGTTATTTGAGCAACAAGTGCTCCAGTCAGGTACTGTGCCAGTAGCAGTGAAGCCGTGCAGTGACGTATGTGACGTCTGTGGCAATTCACCAGTTCGTGACAGCGTAGTGGCAGACAGAGCCACTGGGTAGCTGAGGAAGAGAGGACTATTTGGGGAAACCGAACGACTGTAGCTGAGACGTAGGCGACAGCCGTTGCTGGGAGAAGACGACGGCCAGGAGACCGACTCCAACCTTCAAGAAGTCAAGGAGGAGGACGGACCTGCAGTGAGGAGGCACGGAGACGACGCGCTAAACGGTGGGACGACGAGAGGCTCTGGTAGGACACGACGACGTGTAGTGTGGGGGCGTTCCCGACACGAGGACCAGGAGCTACATCTCGACTCTCATCGGAGGATAGGGTGAAGTAGGTGGTTCTAGTTCCCTCCCCATTCCCCTTTAGTTAGCTATATATTCGGCTATATTATCTAGCCTGAAGATTTTATATGTCGTGAGCAAGTCTCATATGTCATGGTAAAGCACCAGGTGCTAGACAGTACTATCAAGAGTACTTGTAATATTCATGTTGATTATTGGTGTGTACAGGCACCAGGAACCAGTGATAAATTTACTGTGTGTGTATATCTTTCTATAGATTTTGATATGAACATATAGTGGTAAATTATATATAATATTATGCCAGTATTTGGAGGTTAGGCTATGTGCCCAGAAACTATTTATTTTCCATGTATTGATGATTGATTTATATACCATATATATGTCTATGTTCATTCAGTGAATAATCATTGTGAGTACAGTGAATTATTGCGTTATCGCCACGAGAGAAAGTACTGAAAACTCCAGTGTTAATATTTCATAATATATTGTTGGATAAATAACAGTGTAAGACCATTACAGTGAATCATTGTAGAATTGATTGTAGAAAGACTGTTTGAGCCTGAGTACAGTGTAACTAAGTAATTCGGTTTATTTGTGCCAATATCGAGTGTGCGAGTTTCTAGTAATATTGGAGAATTTAAAGAAACCGCGCGCGTGAATCTAGCAAACAAGCAAATTTCGCGCAGAGAGTCCATTGCGATCAGCTGTTCTTGACACTTGATGAGGAGGGGGAGGTGTTGCCACCTAATGATCGCGGACTATTCGTGGGAACTTCCGGCCGCGTCAGGATTTGCGATTTATTTGTTGTTGTTTGGCTTTGTGACATCTTTCATACATTTTAAGTAAAATACAAAACTATCTTTTGTTTTTATCATCCCTCCATTGATCTTGTGGCTATATTATACTGGTAAACATAGAGTGATAACTAAGTACCTGCCTGATTCCTGATCTTTGAGTGTGACCTTGCCAAGGCTACCACTGAATACACCAGTCCACTGATGGTGTTATTGGCCACCTTAAACACCAATTGGCGACTTGTGATTAACCGTAGAGCCCTATTGTTGGGGAGGGCACACGACGGTCGATGTGATCGAGTCGTGTTCTCACTCTTTCTTAATAAGAGGCCGTTAAGATTGACTGGGAGACTCTCCTGGCGTGCAGTGGCGCCGTGAGGATCGAGGGAAGACCCGCAGGGCTACGGTGAGTTACCTTGAGCATAACTATTGCTACCCCAGAGTAAGGGTAGAGAATAATAGAGAGGTGAAACCCCAACATTGGCGACCTTGCCAGGATACCGATCGAAGTAAAGGTTGCAGTGGTACTTGGCAGTGGTGTTAGAGATCAGGTGAAGGTTATCACTCGTAGCACAAGATGGAGGATGATAAAGTAGCGAGGTTTATTGACTCTAGAGACGAACAGGTGCTGGAAGAGTGCACCAAGGCACAGTTACAGGCTATAGCGGATCATTTTGGAATAAAGCTGAAATCTGCCCGAGTTGGTGAAAGAAGACTAGAGATAATGGCTCAGCTCAAGGCTCGAGACGAAGCTTTGGGGGAGGAACGGCCCCAAACACCTGCCAGTGAGGGTGAACGCCTGAGTATTGGTGGAAGCAGCAGGGGATCCAGCGGCAGCAGGCACAGCAAGCTGGAAATAATGAAGCTGCAGCTGGAAGCACAGCAGCGCAAGAAGAGCGAGAAGCACAGCAGCGCAAGAAGAGCGAGAAGCACAGCAGCGCAAGGAAGAGCGAGAAGCAGAAGCGCAGCTGAGGAGAGAGAAGCACAGCAGCGCAAGGAAAAACGAGAAGCAGAAGCGCAGCAGCGCAAGGAAGAGCGAGAAGCACACAGCGTAAAGAAGAGCAAGAAGCACAGCAGCGCAGAGAAAAGCGAGAGCAGAGAAGCGCAGCTGAGGCGTGAGAGCTACGCGGGAAGAGCAAGAGCGAGAAGCACAGCTACGCAGGGAAGAACACGAAGCAAGAAGTTAGGCTGAGACAAATGGAAATAGAAGCCAAAGGAGGTAGAGCTGAAGCGAGCTGAACTGGGACTAGGTGCCCCTGCCCCGCCACAGGAAGACCGACGAGTGAGGGAACGAGACCTGCCGGTCTTTGTGCCTAGTGAAGCCGAAAGTTTCTTCGATCACTTTGAGAGAGTTGCTGCTATGAAGAGGTGGCCGAGGGCGGAGTGGGCGGAGTTGGTCCAAGGGAGGCTCACAGGTGAAGCTCGTGAAGCCTTCACTATGCTCGACTTCCAAGAATGCACTAACTACGATGCGGTAAAACGAGCTGTGCTCCGTTCCTTTAAGCTCACGCCAGAGTGTTACCGGAAGAGGTTTAGAGAATGTACCCGGTTGCCAGGAAATCGTATGCGGAGACGGCGAGGGACATGGAAAGAAAGCTCCTTAAGTGGCTGGACTCTGAAGAAGCGGGGTCGGCCGAAGAAATCAAGGAACTAATGGTCATGGAAAAGTTTATGTCCGTGCTCTCTCCTGAGATCAGGATGAGGATAAAGGAGGCGGACATAAAGAACCTGAGGGCCGCAGCCGACCGGGCCGACATGTTAGAAGAAGCCCTACGCCCACGCCGAGAGGGACAGAACCGACCACCCGCATACGTCGGAAACGATCGGAGTTATAGAAGGACGGATGGATGGAGGACAGGAGCGAGTTCTCCCAAATCCCACCTCTCAAGTTGGAACACCCGAGGATCAAAAGGTACTGTAGAACCAATCAAGAAGAACCAAGCGGAGAGCTCGGGAGCTGTGTTGCGACCAAGGAGTCAACAAGCGGTGCGGGAAAGACGCAGGGTGCGACGGCCTCAGGAGGCAGTGCTAAGGCGAGCGGTGGCGGATGGTCTCCGCCGAGGGGCCGCTGCTACAATTGCGGAATACCCGGACACGTCGCACGGGAATGCAGACGCCCTAAGCAGCGGGGACACATTGCTTTAGTGATGTTCGAGGACCAGAGGGCCGAGAGAGTGCGGGATGAACCCGTGCTGAGTGGGGAGAAGAAAGTTCACCCATTCGTGTGTCAAGGAACCGTAAGGATGGGGGACGCAGACCCCATCCCCGTGAAGATCTTAAGAGACACGGGGCTGACTTTACCCTGGTAAGTGAAACCCTGTTCCCCGAGGTTACGAAAGTACCAGTGTGGGGGTGGCAAGTGTGACCACTGTGGGAGGCCCAGTGAGGATGCCCCTACACCAGGGACTTTAAATTCCGACTATGGCTGCCAGACCCTAGTGGTGGGAGTCTGTACATCAATGCCCAAGATGGAGGCGCAGGTCATCTTGGGGAATGACGCGTGTGGAGGATATGTCCTTCCGAATCTTGTGAAAGGCGAAGAATGCCTAGAACAATACAAGGAGACAGGCGGAGAGTGGAACGCCTGTGGGGGCGAGAAGGGAATCGCACCGGTGGCGTTCCCAGTTTGTGCTGTGATACCAAGACGACGCGAAGAACAAGGAGGTTGTGGATCTGATGGGGCTGAGGAGACAACTGACAGCCGGGAATAGATCGCCTCTTCGTAGAACCCGGAGAACGAGCGGAGGGCGGAGACAGCCCAAGTGGTGAGTTGCAGGTGACCCTCACCAGTTCTCTAGGGGTAGACCGCGCTCGTCTTGAACAGTTGCAGCAGGAGGAGTTCCCCGATTTGATTAGTGAGGCCCAAGGAGGACGTGTTGGTCCTGAGAAGGCTACTCATTTTACCTTCAAGACGGCATGCTGATGAGGCAGTGGAGACCTGTGAGGGTGGAGGCCGGGGAAGAGTCTAAGCACGAGGCACCAGGTAGTGTTGCCGGCCCAGTGCGAGCGGCCGTGTTGGACCTAGCGCACTCCGTGGACTCTGCAGGTCACCTGGGAGTGACGAAGACGCTGCGAAGGATCAGGGATTACTTTTACTGGCCAGGTATGGACGCCGAGGTGAGGCGCTATTGTAAGACGTGCTTACCATGCCAGAGGGCAGGGAAGAGCCAGTCCGCGATACCGAAGGCCCCATTGATCCCTGTTCCAGCGTTTGGGCCTGCTTTCGAGCGTCTGCTAGTTGATGGAGTGGGTCCTTTGCCAAGGACGAAGAAAGGGAACACCTACCTAATGACAATAATGTGCACATCCACCAGGTTTCCGGAAGCCGTCCCGATGCGACGTTTAACATCGCAAGGAGTAGCCAGCCAACTGCAGCGATTTTTCTCGTGGGTAGGGATGCCCAAAGAGATCCAGACAGACTGCGCAAGCATTTTTCAGTCGAAGTGGTTCCGACAGACGATGGCAGGATGGGGAGTGACTCAGATTCGATCGTCGCCCTACCGACCGCAGTCGCAGGGGGCGATCGAAAGATTCCACTCCACATTGAAGACTGTGCTGAGAGTGTTCTGCGCAGAACAGGGGGCTGAGTGGGATGAGGCTATATACCCCGCGTTATTTGCCATACGCAACGCGGTGGTAGAATCACTAGGATTCTCACCATTCCAGCTAGTGTATGGACACGAGGTGAGAAGTCCCCTGTCCATGCTGAGGGACAATGGACACCGGCAGCGACCGTGGGAACGGTGAACGAATATGTCCAGAAGTTTAAAGAACGTCTCACTCTAGCGAAGGAACTGGCTGGGAAGCACCTGAAGGAGGCGCAGCGTAAGATGTCGGAGTGGTACGACAGGAGAGCTGCGCAGAGGAATTTTCAGGCCGGATCACAAGTAATGGTTGTGCTGCCAGGTAAAGGTAGAGTGACCAAGTCGAGGTTCAAGAGACCGTACCGTGTGCTGCGACGGTTGGGTCCAGTGTCATACGAGATTGGGAAGCCGGATGGACCCCGAAAGAAACAGGTGTGTCCCGCGGGCCGCCTGAAACCTTTCTTCACTGTGAAAGGAAGAGCCGACAAGCAGGACGGAACGATGTCCCGAGAAACCCAGCGGACGACGGGTCTGAGTGTACCGAGGGACCGAGAACTCCCGGAGGAGGAAAGTAAGTGGTCCAGGGCGGACGGCACCAGTCTCACCGACACTGAGAGTCTGACAAGGATCAAGGTCAAGCACATCAAGGGGAAGGACGACGTAGTAGCGGACGCCCTATCCCGCATACACTAACAAGACATGACTCTTATTTTGAGGGGAGGGGTATGTGACGGAGTTCCCCCCCTTATAATTCTCCCACGCCTGCAATAAGAGTCATGTCTACTTTTCCCAAGCGTTCTCTACGTTGCAGGCTACAATTTGATATATGGGAGAGAGTGAAGTGTTCTCGGAGAGCCGAGAAATTTGTGAAATAGTGATATTTTGGCCTGTGGTATAGGCCCTTTAGGGAGCCAAGATGGTGCTTACCTCTCTGATCTCCCGCCAAAACCGTGTGACGTCAGTGGCACCGGATTGGTCACCGACAGCAATGTGGCACCGGGAGCCAATGAAAACTTCCCGTAGCGAAAGTGACGTCACGAAGGAAGGGGGTCCGGCCAGCGCGCCGGGCTGGCGCCAGCAGTCAGACACGACACGTCATAGAGGTCGGACGTGCGACGGATGGTCTTGTCAGTAGGACAGTTGTACCTCGCTCCCGTGGATTTACGCGTCATCTGAAGTCCGCCAGTGCTCTGAGAAGTCTTCCCTAGTTCATGTGTTGAACCAGAAGAGGGAATTGACGGTTATTTGAGCAACAAGTGCTCCAGTCAGGTACTGTGCCAGTAGCAGTGAAGCCGTGCAGTGACGTACGTGACGTCTGTGGCAATTCACCAGTTCGTGACAGCGTAGTGGCAGACAGAGCCACTGGGTAGCTGAGGAAGAGAGGACTATTTGGGGAAACCGAACGACTGTAGCTGAGACGTAGGCGACAGCCGTTGCTGGGAGAAGACGACGGCCAGGAGACCGACTCCAACCTTCAAGAAGTCAAGGAGGAGGACGGACCTGCAGTGAGGAAGCACGGAGACGACGCGCTAAACGGTGGGACGACGAGAGGCTCTGGTAGGACACGACGACGTGTAGTGTGGGGGCGTTCCCTACACGAGGACCAGGAGCTACATCTCGACTCTCATCGGAGGATAGGGTGAAGTAGGTGGTTCTAGTTCCCTCCCCATTCCCCTTTAGTTAGATATATAATTCGGCTATATTATCTAGCCTGAAGATTTTATATGTCGTGAGCAAGTCTCACTTATGTCATGGTAAAGCACCAGGGTGCTAGACAGTACTATCAAGAGTGCTTGTAATATTCATGTTGATTATTGGTGTGTACAGACACCAGGAACCAGTGATAAATTTACTGTGTGGTGTATATCTTTCTATAGATTTTGATATGAACATATAGTGGTAAATATATATAATATTATGCCAGTATTTGGAGGTTAGGCTATGTGCCCAGAAACTATTTATTTTCCATGTATTGATGATTGATTTATATACCATATATATGTCTATGTTCATTCAGTGAATAATCATCTGTGAGTACAGTGAATTATTGCGTTATCGCCAACGAGAGAAAGTACTGAAAACTCCAGTGTTAATATTTCATAATATATTGTTGGATAAATAACAGTGTAAGACCATTACAGTGAATCATTGTAGAATTGATTGTAGAAGAGACTGTTTGAGCCTGAGTACAGTGTATCTAAGTAATTCGGTTTATTTGTGCCAATATCGAGTGTGCGAGTTTCTAGTAGTATTGGAGAATTTAAAGAAACCGCGCGCGTGAATCTAGCAAACAAGCAAATTTAGCGCAGAGAGTCCATTGCGATCAGCTGTTCTTGACACTTGATGAGGAGGGGGAGGTGTTGCCACCTAATGATCGCGGACTATTCGTGGGAACTTCCGGCCGCGTCAGGATTTGCCGATTTATTTGTTGTTGTTTGGCTTTGTGACATCTTTCATACATTTTAAGTAAAATACAAAACTATCTTATTGTTTTTATCATTCCCTCCATTGATCTTGTGGCTATATTATACTGGTAAACATAGAGTGATAACCATAAGTACCTGCCTGATTCCTGATCTTTTGAGTGTGTCCTTGCCAAGGCTACCGCTGAATACACCAGTCCACTGATGGTGTTATTGGCCACCTTAAACACCAATTGGCGACTTTGTGATTAACCGTAGAGCCCTATTGTTGGGGAGGGCACACGACGGTCGATGTGATCGAGTCGTGTTCTCACTCTTTCTTAATACAAGGCCGTTAAGATTGACTGGGAGACTCTCCTGGCGTGCAGTGGCGCCGTGAGGATCGAGGGAAGACCCGCAGGGCTACGGTGAGTTACCTTGAGCATAACTATTGCTTACCCCAGAGTAAGGGTAGAGAATAATAGAGAGGTGAAACCCCCAACACATAGCAATATCTTACAAAGATACCTTCATCTGCAAGTCATTAGTAATAGAGACGACTATTGTGAATATACCTTTGCCAAGTTCTCCAGTAAATCCCTTAAATCCTCCTTGACTATAAGTGCCATCTATAGATTTCCCAATACCGACATAGCTTCATTCTCAGATAACGTAAGGAATCTTATCATAAATAACAATCTCAACAAAAATCAAACCAACTTAGTGGTGTGTAATGGTGAACAAAACATGCAGATACTTATATATAACCTGTGAATAGAGTGTAATAACACCAAAACTATTTGTTTATTGTTTTATGACCATAATAATTGAATCACTAATATGATTCACTAATATATAATCCTAATAATAATCACTAATATATAATCCATTGAGCATGCTGCATCTCTTTCAGTCTCTTTGCAATTTGAACAAGAGGGTTTTTAATTGATCGAACCATATTCTTAAAGTAAAGTAAATGAGATGTATTCCATATTTTGCAAAATATACGATGAAGGCACACAAACATTCATACCAAAACTGAAGGGCAGGATTTATGAGGAGACATTGAGGCATTAAATATTCCAAAACTAGAAGACAGAAGGAAAAGAGGAGATATGATCACTACGTACAAAACAGTAACAGGAATTGATAACTTGATAGGGAAGATTTCCCGAGACCTGGAATTTCAAGAACAAGAGGTTATAGATTTAAACGAACTAAACAAAGATGCCGAAGAAATGTAAGATAACAAATAACGTAACAATTCACTTTTGCAAACAGAATGGTAAACGGTTGGAAAAGTTAGGTGAGAAGGTGGTGGAGGCCAAAACCGTCAAAAGTTTCAAAGCATTATATGACAAAGAGTGCTGGGAAAATGGGACACCACGAGTGTAGCTCTCCATCCATCTGATTGATAACCCAAATGAATTTTTCATGGATATGATACCAACATCAAATCATAAATCAGATGTGATCCTATCCCCACTGGATTTTGAAGAAGCCATAGACAGTATGCCTATGCACTCTGCACCAGGCCCTGACTCTTGGAACTCTATATTCATCAAGAACTGTAAAAAACGTTATCGCAGGCCCTTCACATTCTTTGGAGACAAAGCCAAGATACTGGCATTATCCCTGACATACTAAAAACAGCAGAGATAGCACCGCCCCATAAAGGAGGAAATAAGGCAGAGGCAAAAAACTACAGACCGATAGCACTAACATCGCACATCATAAAAATCTTTGAGAGAATGCTAAGAAGTAAGATCACAAAATACATGGAATCACAGCATCTCCATAACCCCAGACAACATGGTTTCAGAACAGGGCGCTCTTGCCTATCACAGTTGCTGGACCACTCTGACATGGCACTAGATGCCATGGAAGACAAACAAAACGCTGATGTAATTTACAAAAAAGCCTTTGACAAATGTGACCATTGTGTTATTGCACATAAAATGCGTTCAAAAGGAATTACCGGAAAAATAGGCAGATGGATATACAACTTCCTGACTAATAGAACCCAATGTGTAGTAGTCAACAAAATAAAATCTGGACCATCAACCGTAAAGAGCTCAGTCCCCAAGGTACTGTGCTTGCTCCAATACTTTTTCTCATCCTCATATCGGACATAGACAAGGACACAACCTATAGTACTTGATCATCCTTTGCAGATGACACTAGAATCTTCACGAGAGTAGGCAACATAGAGGACACGGCAAACCTCCAATCAGATGTAAATCAGGTCTTTCTATGGGCTACAGAAAATAACATGGTGATTAACGAACATAAGTTTCAGCTCATGCGCTACGGAAAAAATAAAAAATATAAAAACGGAAACCACTTACAAAACTCAGTCAAATCATAACATTGAACGGAAAAGCAACGTAAAGGATTTGGGTGTACTGATGTCAGAAGGCCTTACATTTAAAGACACAATAAAGTAGCCGTCACAACTGCAAGAAAAATGACAGGATAGATAACAAGAACTTTTCACACTAGAGATGCTATACCGATGATGATAGTTTTCAAGACGCTAGTGCTCTCTAGAGTGGAATACTGCTGCATAATGAAAGCCCCTTTCAAAGCTGGAGAAATTACTGACCTATACTTATGCATTTATCTTCGGTTTAACACAACAGGCACCAGACACACGCTAGGCATCATACACACTAGGATAAAACAAACATTAGGCCAGAAGTCAGAAAAGAATTCAAAGAATTTTACTGGAAAGGCTTGCTGTTAGGAAAGGAAGTAATTGAGATGAATTAATGCACAGTATGTCAATTTTGTGAAATATATGATAAAGGAACAAAAACATTTATACCAAAACAAAGATGCAGAACTAGGAAACAGGATTTGTTCAACTGAAATTTCGAGACGGCCAGAGACCAAAAGACACAAAAATGGAATCAATATACGAAGAGGCCAAACCCCCAAACATACCAGTAATACAAAGAGAAACAACTACACGGCATGCAGTGAGGAGAGAGGCAGAAAGAAATTTTGAAAAAAAGGAACAAACAAATGTAAAGTAGAACAAATCATATTCTATAAATACAGCAACAACCAATTGCAGGTAAAGGATAATATTCAGAGCTTTTAAATGCATGGATGGCGAAATACTCAAGAAATTGTTCACGACTTTTGTTAGACCAAAGTTGGAATATGCAGCGGTTGTATGGTGCCCATATCTTAAGAAGCACATAAACAAACTGGAAAAGGTGCAAAGACATGCTACTAAGTGGCTCCCAGAACTGAAGGACAAGAACTATGAGGAGAGGTTAGAGGCATTAAATATACCAAATATACTACACAAATATATATACTACACATGCACAATAAACTACCCTACACAGGCTGAGTATGGTGTGTACAATAAATTATTAGCTAAAAGATAAGACTGAGTTTGTATAAATGGGGGTTAAGTCAGAGTGGGAAAATGTAAGTGGAGTGCCTAAAAACCCTGTCCTGGGACCTCTGTAATTCATAATATATACAAATAATTTAGACTCAGGTTTGATCAGCAATATTTGAAAATTTCCAGATGATACAAAAGGGATTTTTTTCTGGATTCAGGATTATTTTTTTATGGCTGAAAACAGGTTTTCAGCAATAAAAGAAATACAGTATTGCTGGAACAACCGTCGACATCTTCAAGAGAAAACCTGAACATCTTCAAGAAGTGAAGATGACCTTGAGAAGAAGTATAGGTTAGGAATTGTCTCCAAAGAATTCTCAAAGAATTACTCGTTATTGCTATCCAAGATAATTAGACGAGCCAAAACTAAATACTACGAAGATAAATTTACCCAAATAAAGAGTACCTTACCTAAAAATATGTATGTACCTTACGTAAATAAACATTTGATTTTGAAGTGCCGGACAAACAAGGCTGTGGTGGATATGTGGGCCTGAGGGGCCTGTCCAAGCAACAGCCTGTTGGACCAAGCTCTCACATGTCAAGCCTGGCCTTGGAAGGGCTTGGTGAGTAGAACAACTACCAGAACCCTATAATGCATGTATCAAGGTATCCAGGCAGTGAGCACCACATAATGCAGTGCAGTCCTTAAGAATAAGCACAGTAAGTATGGGCATGGAGGGGGTGCAGCAGTGGCTTGTGAAGGGCTGGAGAGTAAATGGACATGCCCAGGGGTAAAAGCATTAGGGTAACAGAACATAGCCCATAAAAATAGTAATGACTGTGAATGAATAATTATATGAATGCAATAATACTTCATATCTCAATAGGAATACTAAGCAGGATGCAAGACAAGGTACTGATGGTGATAGTGGTTGGTACAAGTCCTCACATCCCCACAGACACCAGTAACAGCCCTCACCTCCCAACACAGTACCCTTGTAGCGAGTTAATCTTATACTCGCTTCATTATCTTATAGCATAACTAATTAACACTAATTACAGAAGCTACACAGGTGATACTTTGGTGTGAGTTGAGCGCACTGAGCGTCGGTATCGCTACACCCTTGTTCCTTAACAACCCTTTGGACCTTTATTACAGAAAAATAGAATCAATTAATAATAAAATATAAAATATAAGTGTTTACTTACGATAATACTATCGGTGGAACACAAAATCTTCTTCTTCTTGATAGTAGGTGCAGTTTGCATGAAGGGTTAGTCCTCGCCATGACTGAACTGACGACAAAATGGCCGCTGTGTTGATATGGCGTCAGATGACGCTGTGACGTCACAGGTGAGGGACGCTTTGCGCATTACTCCCTCGTACTTAAAAAGTACTACAGGTACTTTTTGGTTTTATTTTTGAAATGGCAGAAGTTGGACAGCTTTTCAAATCATTATAAGGGAGTGAGTTCCATAGACTAGGTCCCTTTATTTACATTTTTTTTTTTTTTTTTTTTTTTTTTTTTTTTTTTTTTTTTTTTTTTTTTTTTTTTTTTTTTTTTTTTTTTTTTGAGATATATACAAGAGTTGTTACATTCTTGTACAGCCACTAGTACGCGTAGCGTTTCGGGCAAGTCCTTAATCCTATGGTCCCTAGAATACGATCCCCGGCCGCGAAGAATCGTTTTTTCATCCAAGTACACATTTTACTGTTGCGTTAAACAGAGGCTACAGTTAAGGAATTGCGCCCAGTAAATCCTCCCCGGCCAGGATACGAACCCATGACATAGCGCTCGCGGAACGCCAGGCGAGTGTCTTACCACTACACCACGGAGACTGTAAACACATAGAGTGTTTACATAGATTAAGTTTGACTCTGGGGATATCAAAGAGATATTTATGTCTGGTTGGGACGTGGCCATGTGTTCTATTACATCTGTCCAGGAAGAGTTTCAGAACAGGGTTTGCAGTTAGAAAAAGGGCTTTATAAACGTAATTTACACAGGAGAATGTATGGAGTGAATTTGTTTAGCATGTTTAAGGATTTGAACAAGGGAGCTGTGTGTTGTCTGAAGGTAGAGTTAGTTATTGTCCTGATAGCAGATTTTTACTGGATGATGATGGGCTTGAGGTAGTTTGCAGAGGTTGAACCCCAAGCACAAACACCATAAGAATGATAGGGATAGATAAGTGCATAATAGAGTGAGAGGAGAGCAGAGTAGGGTACATAATATCTGATCTTAAACAGTATACAATACAATACAATACAATACAATACAATACAACAATACAATTTTACAATACAATTTTATTTAGGTAAGGTACATACATACAATAAATAATTACAAGGATTGTTTAACTTATAGGTATAGCTAGTACATACAATGCCTAAAGCCACTATTACGCAAAGCGTTTCGGGCATGATAAACTTAAATGACAAGCTTAATACTAATTGAGCATAATGAGTAGAATGAAAACAAGAAATGAAAACATAGATGAAAAAGCAGCACAAATACAATTATGTCGACAAACAGCGCTCTTTAAAGAAAAAAACAGACATTGGTTGACAATAGAAGGGTAAGGTAGGTTACAGGGAATTTATTAGGTATAGCTTCGCTTTTAACTTAAACTGGTTTAGAGAGGTACAGTCTTTAACATGGTTGGGAAGGTCATTCCACATTCTGGGCCCCTTGATTTGTAGAGCATTTCTAGTTTGATTAAGTCGTACTCTAGGAATATCAAAACTGTATTTATTTCTGGTGTGATGCTCATGGGTTCTGATAC
Organism: Procambarus clarkii; assembly: GCF_040958095.1. Taxonomy (NCBI): domain Eukaryota; kingdom Metazoa; phylum Arthropoda; class Malacostraca; order Decapoda; family Cambaridae; genus Procambarus; species Procambarus clarkii. The sequence goes on along the minus strand of NC_091187.1, from coordinate 37,221,652 downwards.
AACCTTCTATGAAGCTTTTGAGATCAGGATTGGCATTATAGTTTAGCGTTTTATATATGTATAATACACATGAGAGAATGTGCAGTGACTTAATGTCTAACATATTCAGAGATTTAAGTAGGGGTACCGAGTGATGTCTGGGGCCAGAATTGGATATTGTCCTAATAGCAGCTTTGTGTTGAGTAATTAGAGGACGTAAGTGATTTTGGGTAGTAGAGCCCCAAGCACAAATACCATAGTTGAGATATGGATAGATAAGGGAGTAATAGAGAGTCACCAGGGCAGGGCGTGGTACATAATATCTGATCTTAGAAAGAATGCCCACAGTTTGAAACTTTTTTTGATATGTTTAGAATGTGTCCCTGGAAATTAAGCTTGTGGTCAATGAGAATGCCAAGGAATTTGCCATCTAATTTGTTACAAATTTGGGTATTGTTTATTTTGAGATTTATTTGATTAGAGGATTTATTGCCAAACAGAATATAAAAGGTTTTGTCAATGTTAAGGGTGAGTTTGTTGGCAGTTAGCCACAGATGGACTTTATTTAGCTCAGTATTTACTGTGGCATTTAGAGCAAGGGGATCAGGACTGGAGTAAATGAAGGTTATGTCGTCAGCAAGTAGAATTGGTTTGAGGTGTTGGGAGGCATTTGGAAGGTCATTAATGTAGATGAGAAAGAGGAGAGGGCCAAGTATGCTGCCCTGGGGAACACCAATGTTGATG